>NC_057807.1:184272824-184294018 GCF_018294505.1 Triticum aestivum
CTATTGTTGCTGGTGCTGGTGCTGGTGTTGTTGTTGTTGTTGTTGTTGTTGTTGTTGTTGTTGTTGTTGTTGTTGTTGTTGTTGTTGTTGTTGTTGTTGTTGTTGTTGTTGTTGTTTGCTTATTTTGATGAATCTATGAGTAGTATTGGAGGGTACGAACCGTGGAGAAGTTGGAATACAGTATATATAACACCAATATGAATTTAGAATGAGTTCACAACAGTACTTGTGTGGTGATTTATTTTCTTATACTAACGGAGCTTGAGAGTTTTCTGTCGAGTTTTGTGTTGTGAAGTTTTCAAGTTTTGGGTAAAGATTCGATGGACTATGGAATAAGGAGTGGAAACAGCCTAATATTGGGGATGCCCAAGGCACCCCAAGGTAATATTGAAGTACAACCAAGCAACTAAGCTTGGTGATGCCCCAGATGACATCCCCTCTTTCGTCTTCGTTCATCGGTAACTTTACTTGGAGCTATATATTTATTCGCCACATGATATATGTTTTGCTTGGAATGTCATTTTATTTTATTAGGTTTTCCTTGCCGTTTGAATAATATCCCTAGATCTGAAATTCTTAAATGTTAGAAAGTCTTTACATAGTTACATAATTATTCGACTACTCATTAATCTTCATTTATATCTTTCGGAGTAGTTTGTCATTTGCATTAGTGCTTCACTTATATCTTTTTAGAGCACGACGGTGGTTTTATTTTGAAGAAATAGATGAACGATCATGCTTCACTTATATTATTTTGGGAGTCTTAAATAGCATGGTAATTTGCTTGAGTTATAAATTTAGTCCTAATATGATAGGCATCCAAAAGGGATATAATAGAAACTTTCATATAAAGTGCATTGAATACTATGAGAAGTTTGATTCCTTATGATTGTTCTGAGATATGAAGATGGGGATATTAGAGTCATGCTAGTGGAATAGTTGTGAATTTGAGAAATACTTGTGTTGAAATTTGTTATTCCCGTAGCATGCACGTATGGTGAACCGTTATGTGGTGAAGTTGGAGCATGATTTATTTTATTTATTGTCTTCCTTATGAGTGGCGGTCGGGGACGAGCGATGGTCTTTTCCTATCAATCTATCCCCTAGGAGCATGCGCATAGTACTTCGTTCGACAACCAATATATTTTTACAATAAGTATGTGAGTTCTTTATGACTAATGTTGAGTCCATGGACTATACGCACTCTCATCCTTCCACCATTGTTAGCCTCTCTTGTGCCGCGCAACTTTTGCAGATACCATACACCCACCATATACCTTCCTCAAAAAAGCCACATACCTACCTATTATGGCATTTCTATAGTCATTCCAAGTTATATTGCCATGCAACTTTTCACTGTTCCGTTTATTATGGCACGCTTCATCATTGTCATATTGCTTTGCATGATCATGTAGTTGATATCATATTTTTGGCAAATCCACTGTTTGTAATTCTTTCATACATGTCACTCTTGATTCATTACACATCCGGTACACCGCCGGAGGCATTCATGACTCATATTTTGTTCTAAGTATCGAGTTGTAATTCTTGAGTTGTAAGTAAATAAAAGTGTGATGATCTTCATTATTAGAGCATTGTCCCAGTGAGGAAAGGATGATGGAGACTATGATTACCCCACAAGTCGGAATGAGACTCCAGACAAAAAAAAGAGGCAAAAAAAAGAAGCCCAAAAAAACAAAAAAACAAAAAAGAGAGAAAAACAAAGAATGGGCAATGCTACTATCCTTTTACCGCACTTGTGCTTCAAAGTAGCACCATGATCTTCATGATAGAGAGTCTCCTATGTTGTCACTTTCATATAATAGTGGGCATTTTTCATTATAGAACTTGGCTTGTATATTCCAATGATGTGCTTCCTCAAAGTGCCCTAGGTCTTCGTGAGCAAGCGAGTTGGCAATCCCTACTCACTCACATTGATATCTATTGATGGGCATCTCCATAGCCCGTTGATATGACTAGTTGATGTGAGACTATCTTCTCCTTTTTGTCTTCTCCACAACCACTCTTCTATTCCACCTATAGTGTTATGTCCATGGCTCACGCTCAAGTATTGCGTGAAGATTGAAAAAGTTTGAGAACATCAAAAGTATGAAACAATTGCTTGGCTTGTCATCGGGGTTGTGCATAATTAAATATTTTGTGTCATTAAGATAGAGCATAGCCAGACTATATGATTTTGTAGGGATAGCTTTCTTTGGCCATGTTATTTTGAGAAGACATAATTGCCTTGTTAGTATGCTTGAAGTATTATTATTTTTATGTCAATATTAAACTTTTGTTTTGAATCGTATGGATCGGAATATTCTTGCCACAATAAAGAAGATTACATTGATAAATATGTTAGGTAGCGTTCCACATCAAAAATTCTGTTTTATCATTTACCTACTTCAGGACGAGCAGGAATTTGGCTTGGGGATGTTGATACGTCTCCTACGTATCTATAATTTTTGATGTATTCATGCCATGTTTATAATATTTCTACATGATTTTGGTATGATTTGGTTAGAACTAACCCGGACTGACGCTGTTTTCAATAGAACTACCATGGTGTTGTTTTTTGTGCAGAAATAGAAGTTCTCGGAATGCGCTGAAAATCAACGAAGATTTTTTTGGAAAATATAAAAAATACTTGAACAAAAAGTTAACGGAAGGGAGTCCCGTGGGCCCCATGAGGGTTGAGGGCGCCCCACCCCACTGGGGCGCGCCCCCTGCCTCGTGAACTCTCCGTGGGGCCCCTTGACGTGAGACCGACACCAAACCCTCCTATAAATCCCCAAACTTTCAGAAAGAGACATAGATCGGGAGTTCTGCCGCCGCAAGCCTCTATAGCCACCAAAATCCAATCAGGACCTTGTTCCGGCACCCTGCCAGAGGGGGGGTCCATCACCGATGGCCGTCTTCATCATCCCGGTGCTCTCCATGACGAGGAGGGGGTAGTTCACTCTCGGGGCTGAGGGTATGTACCAGTAGCTATGTGTTTGATCTCTCTCTCTCTCTCTCTCTCTCTCTCTCGTGTTCTTGATTTGGCACGATCTTGATGTACCGCGAGCTTTGCTATTATAGTTGGATCTTATGATGTTTCTCCCCCTCTACTCTCTTGTAATGGATTGAGTTTTCCCTTTGAAGTTATCTTATCGGATTGAGTCTTTAAGGATTTGAGAACACTTGATGTATGTCTTGCGTGGGATACCTGTGGTGACAATGGGGTATTCTATTGATCCACTTGATGTATGTTTTGGTGATCAACTTGCGGGTTCTGTGACCTTGGCAATCTATGCATAGGGGGTGGCACACATTTTGGTCTTGACTATCTGGTAGAAACTTTGGGGCACTCTTTGAAGTTCTTTGTGTTGGTTGAATAGATGATTCTGCGATTGTGTGATGCATATTGTATACTCAAACCCGCGGATACTTGAGGTGACATTGGAGTATCTAGGTGACATTAGGGTTTTGGTTTATGTGTGTCTTAAGGTGTTATTTTACTACGAACTCTAGGGCTGTTTGACACTTATAGGAATAGCCCAATGGATTGATCGGAAAGAATAACTTTGAGGTGGTTTCGTACCCTACAATAATCTCTTCCTTTGTTCTCCGCTATTAGTGACTTTGGAGTGACTCTTTGTTGCATGATGAACCACGATGTCGGGGATTCAATCAATCCCGTATACAATTCCCTTTGTCCATCGGTATGTTACTTGCCCGAGATTCGATCGTCGGTATCCCTACACCTTGTTCAATCTCATTACCGGCAAGTCTCTTTACTCGTTCTGTAACGCATGTCCCCGTGGCTAACACATTATTCACATTGAGCTCATTATGATGATGCATTACCGAGTGGGCCCAGAGACACCTCTCCGTCATACGGAGTGACAAATCCCAGTCTTGATTCGTGCCTGCCCAACAGACACTTTGGAGATACCTGTAGTGCACCTTTATAGCCACCTAGTTACGTTGTGACATTTGATACCCCCAAAGCATTCCTACAGTATCCGGGAGTTGCACAATCTCATGGTCTAAGGAAATGATGCTTGACATTAGAAAAGTTCTAGCAAACTATGTGATCTTGTGCTATGCTTAGGATTGGGTCTTGTCCATCACATCATTCTCCTAATGATGTGATCCCATTATTAACGACATCCAATGTCCATGGTCTGGAAACCACAACCATCTATTGATCAACGAGCATGTCAACTAGAGGCTTACTAGGGACATATTGTGGTCTATGTATTCACACATGTATTACGGTTTCCGGTGAATACAATTATAGCATGAACATTAGAAAATTATCATGAACAGGGAAATATAATAATAACCAATTTATTATTGCCTCTAGGGCATATTTCCAATAGTCTCCCACTTGCACTAGAGTCAATAGTCTAGTTCACATCACTATGTGATTGTAATGAATCCAACACCCATGGGGTTTGATCATATCTTGCTTGTGAGAGAGGTTATTAGTCAACGGGTCCGAACCTTTCAGATCCGTGTGTGCTTTAAAAATCTCTATGTCATCTTGTAGATGCAGCTACCATGCGCCATTTGGAACTATTCCAAATAACTTCTCTACTATACAAATCCGGTTTACTACTCAGAGTCATCTGGATTAGTGTCAAAGTTTGCATCGACGTAACCCTTTACGACGAACTCTTTTACCACCTCCATATTCAAGAAAAATTCCTTAGTCCACTAGTTACTAAGGATAACTTTGACCGTTGTCCTGTGATCCATTCCTGGATCACACTTGTACCCCTTGACTAACTCTTGGAAGCGACACACTTCAGGTGCGGTACACAACACAACATACTGTAGAAACTACGTCTAAATCATAGGGGATGACCTTCGTCCTTTCTCTCTCTTCTGCCGTGGTCAGGTCTTGAGTCTTACTCAATACTCACACCTTATAACACAACCAAGAACTCCTTCTTTGCCGACCTATTTTGAACTCCATCAAAATCTTGTCACGGTATGTATTCATTTGAAAGTACTATTAAGCATTTTTATCTATCCTTATAGATCTTGATGCTCGATGTTCAAGTAGCTTAATCCAGGTTTAAACCACTTTACAAACAACCCTATATGCTTTTCTAGAAATTCTACATAATATCCGATCAACAATATGTGAACAACATATACTCATCAGAAATTCTATAGTGCTCCCACTCACTTCTTTGGAAATACAAGTTTCTCATAAACTTTGTATAAACCCAAAATCTTTGATCATCTCATCAAAGCGTATATTCCAACTCCGAGATGCTTACTCCAGTCCTTAGAAGGATTGCTGGAGCTTTGCATACTTGTTAGCATCTTTTAGGATTGACAAAACCTTCTTGTTGTATCACATACAACGTTTCCTCAAGAAAATCGTCGAGGAAACAATGTTTTGACATCCTATCTACAAGATTTCATAAATAATATAGTAACTGCTAATATAATTCCAACAGACTCTTAGCGTCGCTACGATTGAGAAAGTCTCATCTTAGTCAACTCTCTGAACTTGTCGGAAAACATCTTAGCGACAAGTAGAGCTTTCTAAATGGTGACATCCACCATCATTGTCCATCTTCCTTCTAAAATCCATCCATACCCAACAGCCTTACGACCATCAAGTAGTTCTTCCAAAGTCTACACTTTGTTTTCCTACATGGATCTTCTCTCGGATTGTATGGGCTCAAGCCATTCGTCGCAATCCAGGCCCACCATCGCTTCTCCATAGCTTGTAGGTTCATTGTTTTCTAGCAACATGACCTCCAAGATAGGATTACTGTACCATTCTGGAGTAGTACGTGTCCTTGTCGACCTACGAGGTTTGGTAGTGACTTGATCCGAAGTTTCCTGATCACTATCATCAGCTTCCACTTCGATTGGTGTAGGCATCACATGAACAACTTCTTGCGCCCCGCTACACACTGGTTGAAGTGATGGTTCAATAACCTCATCAAGTCTCCACCATCCTCCCACTCAATTCTTTCGAGAGAAACTTTTCCTCGAGAAAGGACCCATTTCTAGAAACAATCACCTTTGCCTCTGGATCTGAGATAGGAGGTATAGCCAACTGTTTTGGGTGTCCTATGAAGATGCATTTATCCGCTTTGGGTTCGAGCTTATCAGGCCGAAACCTTTTCACATAAGCCTCGCAGCCCCAAACTTTTCAGAAACGACAGCTTAGGTTTCTCTAAACCATAGTTCATACGGTGTCATCTTAATGGAATTATGTGGTGCCCTATTTAAAGTGAATGCAGTTGTCTCTAGTGCCTAACCCATAAACAATAGTGGTAATTTGATAAGAGAGATCATGGTATGCACCACATCCAATAGGGTGCATGATACGTCTCCAACGTATCTACTTTTCCAAACACTTTTGCCCTTGTTTTGGACTCTAACTTGCATGATTTGAATGAAACTAACCCAGACTTACGCTGTTTTCAGCAGAACTGCCATGATGTTGTTTTATGTGCAGAAAAGAAAAGTTCTCGGAATGTCCTGAAAATCCACGGAGGCACTGTTTGGAATTAATATGAATTTATGGGCGAAAGAAATACACCAGGGGGGCCAGGGCCTGTCCACGAGACAGGGGGCGCGCCACCCTCTCTCGTGGGACCCCTGGACCTCCACCGACCTCAACTCCAACCCCATATATTCACGTTCGTGGAGAAAAAAAACAAAGAGAAAGTTTCATCGCTTTTACGACACGGAGCAGCCGGCAAGCCCTAATCTCTCTTTGGAGGGCTGATCTGGAGTCCGTTCGGGGCTCCGGAGAGGGGGATTCGTCGCCGTCGTCATCATCAACCATCCTCCATCACCTATTTCATGATGCTCACCGCCGTGCGTGAGTAATTCCATCGTAGGCTTGCTAGACGGTTATGGGTTGGATGAGATTTACCATGTAATCAAGTTAGTTTTGTTAGGGTTTGATCCCTAGTATCCACTATGTTCTGAGATTGATGTTGCTATGACTTTGCTATGCTTAATGCTTGTCACTAAGGCCCGAGTGCCATGATTTCAGATCTGAACCTATTATGTTTTCATGAATATATGTGTGTTCTTGGTCCTATCTTGCAAGTCTATAGTCACCTATTATGTGTTATGATCCGACAACCCCGAAGTGACAATAGTCGGGATACTTCTCGGTGATGCCATAGTTTGAGCACTTCATGTATTCACTATGTTCTAATGCTTTGTTCCGGTTCTCTATTAAAAGGAGGCCTTAATATCCCTTAGTTTCCGCTAGGACCCCGCTTCCACGGGAGGGTAGAACAAAAGATGTCATGCAAGTTCTTTTCCATAAGCACGTATGGCTATTTACGGAATACATGCCTACATTACATTGATGAACTGGAGCTAGTTCTGTGTCACCCTATGTTATAGCTATTACATGAGAAATCGCATCCGACATAATTATCCATCGCTGATCCATTGCCTACGAGCTTTTCACATATTGTTCTTCGCTTATTTCCTTTTCCGTTGCTACTGTTACAACTACTACAAAAACCCAAAAACATTTATCTTTACTTTTGCCACTGTTACCTTTATTATCATACTACTTTTGCTACTAAATACTTTGATGCAGATACTAAGTTATCCAGGTGTGGTTGAATTGACAACTCAACTGCTAATACTCAAGAATATTCTTTGGCTCCCCTTATGTCGAATCAATAAATTTGGGTTGAATACTTTACCCTCGAAATCTGTTGCGATCCCCTACACTTGTGGGTTATAAAGACTAATATCTGGCGCCGTTGCCGGGGAGCATAGCTCTATCCTCTGAGTCACTTGGGATTTATATCTGTTGATCACTATGAAGAACTTGAAAGACGACCGAACTACTATTTTTCCCTCAACTACGAGGGGAGGTAAGGAACTGCCATCTAGTTGTGCACTAGATTCTCCTTCCGTTATTAGTAGACTTGCGACACCTAAACCTGCTACTGCTATGAATTCTGATATGTCGCATGTTATTGATGATTCCACTTCTGCTATGCATGACGAAACTACTTCTGTACATGATACTACTTTGCCATTAGGTGCATTTCTTGATGAACAACTTGCTAGAGTTAGGGGGAATGAAAATATTGAAGAACCTACTATTGATGATAGTGATGATGAAGGTTCTCCCAATGATTATGTATTGCCTGTTGTTCCTAAGGGCTATGTTATGAATGAAGAAGCTGCTAGGGAAATCTTTGCTTGCAATGATAGATATGATCTTAAGAAATTATTAGCTAAATCAAAGCAGTAGTCTCTTAATGCTAGAATGAAACCTGACCCTGCTTTTGCTACTTCAGCTATCTATGTTACTGATAAGGATTATGAATTCTCTGTTGATCCTGAGATTATTACTTTAGTGGAATCTGATCCTTTTTATGGCCTTGAATCTAAAACTGTTGTGGCACATCTTACCAAGTTGAATGATATAGCTACCATGTTTACGAATGATGAGAAGTCTCGCTAATTTAATATCCTTAAGATATTTCCGTTCTCATTAAAGGGTGATGCTAACACTTGGTATAATTCTCTCTTGGTTGTGTGCGTAGTCCCCAGGATATGATTTATTACTTCTCTTCTAAATATTTCCCTGCTCAAAAGAAACAAGCTGCCTTGCGGGAAATAGACAATTTTGTGCAAATCAAAGAAGAGAGTCTCCCACAAGCTTGGGGGAGGCCTCTCCAGTTACTTAATGCTTTGCCTGATCATCCTCTTAAGAAAAATGAAATACTTGATATCTTTGATAATGGACTAACCGATGCTTCCAAGGACTACATGGATAGTTGTGCTGGTTGTGATTTCAGGGAAAGAACAGTCGACGAAGCTGAAATACTATTGAATAATATGTTGACTAATGAAAATAATTGGACTCTTCCTAAGCCAATTCCTGAACCATTTGAGCCAACTCCTGAGCCTATTCCTAAACCCACTCCGAAGAAGAGAGGTGTTTTATTTCTCAGTCCTGAAGATATGCAAGAGGCAAAGAAATCAATGAAAGAAAAAGGTATTAAAGCTGAATATGTTAAGAATTTACCTCCTATTGAAGAAATACATGGTCTTAATATACCGCCTGAAGAACCACATTGTCTTGATAACCCAACACAGGTAGTAAAGGTAAATTCTCTCTACAGATATGATAAAGTTTAAATTCCCTCTACTAAATTTCATATCCCTTGCTTAGATGAATTTGATGACTTTATGGCTAGACAAGAACATTTTAATGCTTATGTTGGTAGAGAGTTAAAGAATAATGCTTTCGAGATAGGACGTGTAAGTGATAATCTGGCTAGAGTTAAAGATGAACTTCACCTCGTTAGCAAATATGCTTCTATGGTTGTTACTCAAGCTAAGAAATGACTTAAAGCTCAAAATGATTTGCTTGATGAATTGAATAATAAAAATGACTTTGCTATTAGAGTGGCTACTAGAACTGGTAGAATGACTCAGGAACCTTTGTATCCTGAAGGCCACCCTAAGAGAATCGAGCAAGATTCTCAGAGAAATAATTTAGAGGCACCTAGTTCTTCTAAAAAGAAGAAAAATAAAGAAGATAGGACTTTGCATGCTTCTAGTGAACCTACTGTAGACACACCTGAGAATCCCAATGATATTTCTATTTTTGATGCTGAAACACAATCAGGTGATGAACATGAACCTAGTGATAATGTTAATGATAATGTTCATGTTGATGCTCAACCTAGCAAAAACAATGATGTAGAGATTGAACCTGCTGTTGATCTTGATAACCCACAATCAAAGAATCAACATTATGATAAGAGAGATTTTGTTGCTAGGAAGCACGGTAAAGAAAGAGAACCATGGGTTCAGAAACCCATGCCCTTTCCTCCTAAACCATCCAAGACAAAGGATGATGAGGATTTTGAGCGCTTTGCTGAAATTATTAGACCTATTTTCTTATGTATGCGCTTAACTGATATGCTTAAAGTAAATCCTTATGCTATTATATGACGGATATCATTACAAACAAAAGAAAGATACCGGAAGCTGAAATTTCCACCATGGTTGCTAATTATTCTTTTAAGGGTGGAATACCTAAGAAACTTGGAGATCTAGGTGTGCCAACTATACCATGCTCCATTAAAAGAAATTATGTTAGAACTTCTTTATGTGATCTTGGAGCCGGTGTTAGTGTTATGCCTCTCTCTTTATATCGTAGAATTGAATTGAATAAGTTGACAACTACTGAAATATCTTTGCAAATGGCCGATAAATCAACAGCCATACCTGTCGGTATTTGTGAGGATGTGCCTGTTGTGGTTGCAAATGTCACTATCTTAACGGACTTTGTTATTCTTGATATTCCCGAGGACGATAGTATGTCTATCATCCTTGGTAGACCTTTTCTTAATACTGCAGGGGCTGTTATTGATTGCAACAAAGGCAATGTCACTTTTCATGTTAATGGTAATGAGCATACGGTACACTTTCCGAGGAAACAATCTCAAGTTCATAGCATCAATTCTATTGAAAAATCTCCAACTATTATTATTGGAGGTTTTGAATTTCCTCTCCCTACTGTCAAGAAAAAGTATGATATTCTAATTGTTAGGGATTTTCATATCCCCGTTGAGGTAACTTAGTGTTATTCGAAATTTCTTCGGTTTCGTGTTATTCGGAATGAGTTTGTTAACAAGACTTGATCAACCTTGTTAGTGGATTCATTTTGATGATCACGAGATGGACGAAACTAGAAGGCACAACCTTCTATACCCACTTTTTACTTCCTGTTATTTAGAGTAAATAAAGCAAAGATAGTATTATCCGTCAGTTTTCTGAATTATCCGTGCATTAAAAAATAGTCCGAAAATAAAAGTGCTCCAAATGCCCTGCAAATTTAGTATGATTTTTTCTGGAATATTTGAGGATTTTAGGCACTAAAATCACTTCAGGAGGGGCAAGCACCAGGCCACGAGAGTGGAGGGCGCCCCCCCTATAGGGCACGCCCCCCTGTCTCGTGGGCCCCTAGTGCCCCCCCTCCACTTATGCCAGCACCCACACACTTCATCTTCTACCCAGAAAAAATCCCCATCCAGCTCAAGCACGAGTTCTAGCTTGTTTTGCTAAGATTTTCGATCTCCTTGCTCAAAGCTCCATTCACAAAACTGCTTTGGGAGATTGTTGCTTGGTATGTGACTCCTCCATTGGTCCAATTAGTTTTTGTTCTAGTGCTTTATTCATTGCAAATTTTTGCTGCATAGGTGACCATGTTCTTGAGCTTGCATGTTAAATTTTTGAGGTCCCATGCAATTCCAATGCATGATATAGGCTCTAGGCACTTGTAGGAGTAGTTGCTATCAATCTTGTTTAGTTTTATTCACTTTTATTTTGAAGTTACTAAAATTTCAGAAATTTTCAGAAAATGTCGAGGAAACTTTTGAGGGGCTCTTCTAGCCAAAGCTCTCAGGAAAAACAGGCCAAAGAGAAGGAAAAAGCCAAGTATAGTCTTCCTCGCTTAGCGGAAGTACGGTCGTGTGAATGGCCATGTGAGGATTTCTTGAAATAAGCTGGAATTCATGAATATTTTTATGCTTTGATCGAAACTGCATGCCTCACCGGTTTCATCAACGACCGAATCGATCAGTATCTCTTACTTACCAATACTTTCGTGCAAAACTTTTATTATTATCCTAAGAAGTCACCGCCCGTGGTATCATTTCATTTATAAGATGAATTCAAAGAAATGTCTTTACGTCATTTTTGTGCGGTATGTAGGATACCTTATGAGGGAGAATTAGAGGAACCCCATCGTGAAGATGTGGGTGGCTTCGTTAATACTATTGCTGTAGAGGAGCCAAAGAAGGGCTCTGAAGCAAAAGTCTCTAGCATACACTTTCCTGTTTTATGCTACTTTGCCATACTTTTTAGTAGATGCTTGATTGGTCGTGGAAATAGTGGAAACTTGAGCATTCCTGATATTATCATTCTTCAACATGCTTTGCTTGGAGATAATACTTTTAGTATGGGTGCCGTCGTTGCTAAACGGCTAGCTCTGAATCATACAAAAGGCCCCATATTTGGAGGTATCTATGCTGCACGTCTTGCTAAATATTTTCAGATACCCATTAGGCACCATGAGAAGGAGGAGATAAAATTGCCTCCTCACATTTTAGATTACAAAAGCATGGTAGCACACAAGTTTATTGTTGACAATGAAGAGAAGATGCTTTTGTATAAACTTAGATTTAATAAGAAACACTTTGAGATTATTATTTTGCCTGCGCCTCTATTGTTTGATTTGCTTGCAGAAAATTTTCTTGCCACACCAGAAGTGGTGAACAATCATCGAGCTCAAGCTTTTACTCCAGAACCTGAACCTGAGCCGGAACCTGAACTAGACCCTTATCGTGCATCATCTGTCTAGTGGGATCCGGAGATGACCAGCCAGTGGTATCATGATTACACCTCCCATTACACTGGGGAGAGTAGCGGCGATCCTTGGTACTATACCAACTTAGGCCAAAAGCCTAAGCTTGGGGGAGTACGTATTTCTCACCGACTTTACATTCATGTTCACACACTAGTCGTCGGTGCTCATACTCTTTCATTGTATTATCCATGTTAGTTTAAATTTCTTTTTCTAGTTTTCTTCTTGTGTGTTTGATAAACCTTAAGAAATAACCAAAAAAATAGTTAGTTTAATTTTCTTGCTTGTAGTAGAAATTAAAATGAAAACCTCAAAAGATTTCTCATTCTTCTTTTACTTGTTGGGAGCTTTCCTGTGTAAATAGTTTTATTTTCTCTTCTTTCCTTTGGGGGTCAAGAAGACCATATTGAAAATGCTTAGTGGCTCTCATATGCATGATTGTTTATTTAACTTAGAGCCCATATTGCTATCTTCTCTTTTGAGTTGAATGCTTGCAGATTCCAGCTTCGTCCAATGCACGTGCACTCTTATTATTATACACATCGTTCGGTCGTGCAAGTGAAAGGCAATAATGACAATATATGATGGACTTATTGGGATGAGAAAAGCTGGTATGAACTCGACCTCTCTTGTTTTTGTAAATATGATGAGTTCATCGTTTCTGAGTCAGCTATTATGAAGTAAACATATTTGCAATGACATTTAGAGATTATAGTTGCTTGTGCCATGCTTGATTAGCTATGAGTTATAATGGTTTACCTTGCGTGCCAACATCCTATTAGAATGATTATGATGTGATATGATGGATGGTATCCTCCTTTGAATGAATTGAGTGACACGACTTGGCACATGTTCACGCATGTAGTTGAATCAAATCAACATAGCCTTCATGATATTTATGTTCATGGTGGATTATATCCTACTCATGCTTGTACTCGGTGTGAATTAATTTTGATGCATGTTTATGACTGTTGTCGCTCTCTTAGTTGGTCGCTTCCCAGTCTTTTGCTAGCCTTCACCTGTACTAAGCGGGAATACTGCTTGTGCATCCAAACTCCTTAAACCCCAAAGTTGTTCCGTATGAGTCCACTATACCATCCTATATGCGGTATTTACCTGCCGTTCCAAGTAAATTTGTATGTGCCAAACTCCAAACCTTCAAATGAAATTCTGTTTTGTATGCTCGAGCACCTCATGTTACAACTAGGGATGCCTATATCTTCCATGCTAGGTGGGCTATTCTCAAGAGGAGTGGACTCCGCTCCTCATTCGCGAGAAAGGGCCGGTAATCGGGATGCCCAGTCCCATGATCCAAAAAGATCAAAGCAAATCATAATAATTAAACAAAACTCCCCCAGGGCTGTTGTATGTTGGAGGCACTCGTTGTTTCGAGCAAGCCATGGATTGGTGCTTGTTGGTGGTTGGGGGAGTATAAACCTTTACCATTCTGTTTGGGAACTGCCTATAATGTATTTAGTACGAAAGATACATCCATCTCATAGTTGTTGCGTTGACAGTGAAAGTATGCCGCTCAAAATGTTATTCAATCTTTGAAATCGAGCTCTGGCACCTCTACAAATCCCTGCTTCCCTCTGCGAAGGGCCTATCTATCTACTTTTATGTTGAGTCATCATGCCTTCTTATTAAAAAGCACCCGCTGGAGAGCACACTGTCATTTGCATTCATTACTATTGGTTTATATTGGGTATGACTTGACTGGATCTCTTTTACCATGAATTACAATGTTTAGTTAGTCCTTGATCTTTAAAGGTGCTCTGCATTTATGCTTTGCGGTCTCAGAAAGGGCTAGCGAGATACCATTTCGTTATATCATGTTATGATTATTTTGAGAAAGTGTTGTCATCCGAGTTTTATTATTATGGCTCGCTAGCTGATTATGCTATTGATATGAGTAATTATGAGACCTATGTGTTATTGTGAGTATGCTTAGTTCATAATATTTGCTGAAACATGAATGCTGGCTTTTCATGTTACAACAAAAAGAGCAAACAGGGTTTGTAAAAGTTTTTCTTTATCACTTTCAGTTTATCAACTGAATTGCTTGAGGACAAGCAAAGGTTTAAGCTTGGGGGAGTTGATACGTCTCCAATGTATCTACTTTTCCAAACACTTTTGCCCTTGTTTTGGACTCTAACTTGCATGATTTTAATGAAACTAACCCGGACTGACGCTGTTTTCTGCAGAACTTCCATGATGTTGTTTTATGTGTAGAAAAGAAAAGTTCTCGGAATGTCCTGAAAATCCGGAGGCACTTTTTGGAATTAATAAGAATTTCTGGGCGAAAGAAATACACTAGGGGGCCCAGGGCCTGTCCACGAGACAGGGGGGCGCGCCCCCTCTGTAGGGCACGCCCCCTATCTCGTGGGCCCCCTGGACCTCCACCAACCTCAACTCCAACTCAATTATATTCACATTCGGGGAGAAAAAATCAGAGAGAAAGTTTCATCGCGTTTTATGACACGGAGCCGCCGCCAAGCCCTAATCTCTCTTTGGAGGGCTGATCTGGAGTCTGTTCGGGGCTCCGGAGAGGGGGATTCGTCGCCGTCGTCATCATCAACCATCCTCCATCACCAATTTCATGATTCTCACCGCCGTGCGTGAGTAATTCCATCGTAGGCTTGCTAGACGGTGATGGGTTGGATGAGATTTACCATGTAATCAAGTTAGTTTTGTTAGGGTTTGATCCCTAGTATCCACTATGTTCTGAGATTGATGTTGCTATGACTTTGCTATGCTTAATGCTTGTCACTAGGGCCCGAGTGCCATGATTTCAGATCTGAACCTATTATGTTTTCATGAATATATGTGTGTTCTTGATCCTATCTTGCAAGTCTATAGTCACCTATTTTGTGTTATGATCCGACAACCCCGAAGTGACAATAATCGGGATACTTCTCGGTGATGACCGTAGTTTGAGGAGTTCATGTATTCACTATGTGCTAATGCTTTGTTCCGGTTCTCTATTAAAAGGAGGCCTTAATATCTCTTAGTTTCCGCTAGGACCCCGCTTCCACGGGAGGGTAGGACAAAAGATGGCATGCAAGTTCTTTTCCATAAGCATGTATGGCTATTTACGGAATACATGCCTACATTACATTGATGAACTGGAGCTAGTTCTGTGTCACCCTATGTTATAGCTATTACATGAGGAATCGCATCTGGCATAATTATCCATCACTAATCCATTGCCTACGAGCTTTTCACATATTGTTCTTCGCTTATTTACTTTTCTGTTGCTACTGTTACAACTACTACAAAAACCCAAAAACATTTATCTTTACTTTTGCCAATGTTACCTTTATTATCATACTACTTTTGCTACTAAATACTTTGCTGTAGATACGAAGTTATCCAGGTGTGGTTGAATTGAAAATTCAACTGCTAATACTCAAGAATATTCTTTGGCTCCCCTTGTGTCGAATCAATAAATTTGGGTTGAATACTTTACCCTCGAAAGCTGTTGCGATCCCCTACACTTGTGGGTTATCAGTGCAGCTATGATGTTCGGACACACCATCACACTATGGTGTTCCAGGCAACATTAGTTGTGAAACAATTTCCACAATGTCTTAATTGTGTACCAAACTTGCAACTCAGATATTCATCTCTATGATTATATCCTCTTGTCACGACGATCTTCAACATCACTCTAAAATTACTTGAACCTTCCAATAATTCAGACTTGTGTTTCATCAAGTAAATATACTTAGCATCTACTCAAATCATCTATGAAGTAAGAGCATAACGATATCCACGGCGTGCCTCAGCACTCATTGGACTGCATACATCAAAATATATTACTTCCAACAAGTTGCTTTCTTGTTCCATCTCACTAAAAATGAGCCTTTCAGTCATCTTGCCCATGTGGTATGATTTGCATGTCTCAAGTGATTCAAAATAAAGTGAGTCCAAACGATCCATCTGCATGGAGTTTCTTCATGCGTATATACCAATAGACATGGTTCGCATGTCTCAAACTTTAAAAAAAATGAGTGAGTCCAAAGATCCATCAACATGGAGCTTCTTCATGCATTTTATACCAATATGACTCAAATGGCAGTGCCACAAGTAGGTGGTACTATCATTACTATCTTATATCTTTTGGCATGAACATGTGTATCACTACGCTCGAGATTCAATAAACCATTCATTTTAGGTTCAAGACCATTGAAGATATTATTCAAATAAAAAGAGTAACCATTATTCTCCTTAAAAGAATAACCGTATTGCGATAAACATAATCCAATCATGTCTATGCTCAACGCAAACACCAATTAACAATTATTTAGGTTTAACACCAATCCCGATGGTTGAGCGAGCGTGCGATGTTTGATCACATCAACCTTGGAAACAATTCCAACACATATCATCACCTCGCCTTTAGCTAGTCTCCGTTTATTCCGTAGCCTTTTATTTCGAGTTAGTAACACTTAGCAACCGAACCGGTATCTAATACCATAGTGCCACTAGGAGTACTAGTAAAGTACACATTAATATAATGTATATCCAATACACTTCTGTCGACCTTGCCAGCCTTCTCATCTACCAAGTATCTAGGGTAGTTCCGCTTCAGTGACCGTTCCCCTCATTACAGAAGCACTTAGTCTCGGGCTTGGGTTCAACCTTGGGTTTCTTCACTAGAGCAACAACTAATTTGCCATTTCAAGAAGTATCCCTTCTTACCCTTGCCCTTCTTGAAACTAGTGGTTTTACAAACAGTCAACAACCGAGGCTCCTACTTGATTTCTATTTTTGCGGTGTCCAACATCGCGAATAGCTCAAGGATCATGATATCTATCCCTGATATGTTATAGTTCATCACGAATCTCTAGTAGCTTGGTGGCAGTGACTTTGGGAGAACCATCACTATCTCATCTGGAAGATTAACTCCCACTCGATTCAAGCAATTGTAGTACTCAGACAATCTGAGCACATGCTCAACGATTGAGCTTTTCTCCCTTAGTTTGCAAAGCTAAGAAACTTGTCAGAGGTCTCATACCTCTTGACGTGGGCATGAGCCTGAAATCCCAATTTCAGCCCTTGGAACATCTCATATGTTCCTCGATGTTTGAAAAACATCTTTGGCGCCAAAATTGTAAACCGTTTAGCATTACAGACTAAACTATCACGTAGTCATCAAAACGTGTATGTCAGATGTTCGCAACATCCATAGACGACGCTCAAGTTCAACACACCAAGCGGTGCATTAAGGACATAATCCTTCTGTGCAGCAATGAGGACAATCCTCAGTTTACGGACCCAGTCTGCATAATTGCTACTATCAACTTTCAACTAAATTCTCTCTAGGAACATATCTAAAACAGTAGAACTAAAGCACAAGCTACCGCATAATTTGCAAAGGCCTTTTGACGATGTTCAGGATAATTAAGTTCATCTAATCAAATTATTTAATGAACACCCACTTAGATAGACATCCCTCTAGCCATATAAGTGATACATGATCCGAATCGACTAGGCCGTGTCCGATCATCACGTGAGACGGACTAGTCATCAACGATGAACATCTCCATGTTGATCGCATCTACCATACGACTCATTTTCGACCTTTCGGTCTCTCGTGTTCCGAGGCCATGTCTGTAAGTGCTAGGCTCGTCAAGTCAACCTAAGTGTTTCGCGTGTGTAAATCTGGCTTACACCCGTTGTATGCAAACGTTAGAATCTATCACACCCGATCATCACGTGGTGCTCCGAAACAACGAACTTTCGCAATGGTGCACAGTTAGGGGGAACACATTCCTTGAAATTTTAGTGAGGGATCATCTTATTTATGCTACCGGCGTTCTAAGCAAATAAGATGTAAACATGACAAACATCACATGCAAATCATAAAGTGACATGATATGGCCAATATCATCTTGCGCCTTTGACTCCATCTTCGAGGCGCGACATGATCACCATGGTCACCGGCATGACACCATGATCTCCATCATCATGATCTCCATCATCATGTCTTCATGAAGTTGTCTCGCCAACTATTACTTCTACTACTATGGTTAACGGTTAGCAATAAAGTAAAGTAATTACATGGCGCTTATATTGACTCGTAGGTCATACAATAAATTAAGACAACTCCTATGGCTCCTGCCGGTTGTCATACTCATCGGCATGCAAGTCATGATTCCTATTAGAAGAACATGATCAATCTCATACATCACATATATAATTCGTCACATCCTTTTGTCCATATCACATCACATAGCATACCCTGCAAAAACAAGTTAGACGTCCTCTAATTGTTGTTGCATGTTTTACATGGCTGCTATGGGTTAGCAAGAACGTTTCTTACCTACGCAAAAGCCACAATGGTGATATGCCAATTGCTATTTACTCTTCATAAGGACCCTCTTCATCGAATCTGATCCGACTAAAGTGGGAGAGACAGACACCCAGTAGCCACCTTATGCAACGAGTGCATGTCAGTCGGTGGAACCTGTCTCACGTAACCGTACGGGTAAGGTCGGTCCGGGCCGCTTCATCCCACAATGCCGCCGAATCAAGTTAAGACTAGTAATGCTAAGAAAATTTACCAAATCATCGCCCACAACTACTTGTGTTCTACTCGTGCATAGAGACCTGGCTTTGATACCACTATTGGGGAACATAGTAATAATTCAAAATTTTCCTACTTGTCGCCAAGATCAATCTAGGAGATGCTAGCAAAGAGAGAGAGAGAGAGAGAGAGAGAGAGAGATAGTTCATCTTCATACCCTTGAAGATCACTAAGCGGAAGTGTTACAAGAACGCGGTTGATGGAGTCATACTCGCAGCGATTCAAATCGCGGAAGACCCGATCCAAGCGCCGAACGAACGGCCCCTCCACCTTCAACACACGTACAACCCAGGGACGTCTCCTCCTTCTTGATACAGCAAGGGGAAGGAGAAGTTGAGGGAGAAGTCCGACAGCACGACGGCGTGGTGGCGGTGGAGCTCGTGGTTCTTCGGCAGAGCTTCGCTAAGCACTACGGAGGAGGAAGAGGTGTAGGAAGGAGAGGAAGGGTAGCACCAGGGCATATCAGGGTGCGGCTGCCCTCTCTCTCCCTCACTATATATAGGGGGAAGGGGGAGGAGTAGGCGCCGTAGGGATTCCCCTAGGGGGGGTAGGGCAGATTGGATCTCCCTAGGGAAACCCTAGGGAAACTTGCCCCCCAAGCCAAGCAGGTGGAGGCTTGCCTCCCAAGCCAGGTGGAGGTGCCCCACCTCCCCAACCAACATGAAAGGGTGTGGGGGCGCACAGCCCCTTAGTGGGATGGTTTGCACCCTCCCCTTGGCCCATGAGGCCTTGCAACACTTGCTGGGGCCCCTGAAACACCTTTCGGTCATGCTGGCCATAGCCCGGTACCTCCGGAACTCTTCCGGACACCAATACCCTTCGTCCAATATATCGATCTTCACCTCGGGACCATTCCGGAGTTCCTCATCACGTCCGGGATCTCATCAGACTCCAAACAACCTTCGGTAACCACATACTATTCCCATTACAACTCTAGCGTCACCGAACCTTAAGTGTTTAGACCATACGGGTTCGGAAACCATGCAAACATGACCAAGATACCTGTCCGGCCAATAACCAATAGGGGATCTGGATACCCATATTGGCTCCCACATGTTCCACGATCATCTCATCGAATGAACCACAATGTCAGGGATTCAATCAATCCCGTATACAATTCCCTTTGTCCATCAGTATGTTACTTGCCCGAGATTCGATCGTCGGTATCCCTATACCTTGTTCAATCTTGTTACTGGCAAGTCTCTTTACTCGTTCTGTAATGCATGATCCCGTGGCTAACTCATTAGTCACATTGAGCTCATTATGATGATGCATTACCGAGTGGGCGCGGAGATACCTCTCCATCATACGGAGTGACAAATCCCAGTCTTGACTCGTGCCAACCCAACAGACACTTTCAGAGATACCTGTAGTTTACCTTTATAGCCACCCGGTTACATTGTGACGTTTGATACACCCAAAGCATTCCTACGGTATCTAGGAGTTGCACAATCTCATGGTCTAAGGAAATGATACTTGACATCAGAAAAGCTCTAGCAAACGAACTATGCGATCTTGTGCTATGCTTAGGATTGGGTCTTGTCCATGACATCATTCTCCTAATGATGTGATCCTGTTATCAATGACATCCAATGTCCATGGTTAGGAAACCACAACCATCTATTGATCAACAAGCTAGTCAACTAGAGGCTCACTAGGGACATATTGTGGTCTATGTATTCACACATGTATTATGGTTTCCGGCTAATACAATTATAGCATGAACAATAGAAAATTATCATGAACAAGGAAATATAATAATAACCAAGTTATTATTGCCTCTTGGGCATATTTACAACAGTGGGCTCCTACTTCTATGACAAAAAATGACAAAAAATGGGCTTTTCGTCCTGGGCGGGCCGGAGATGGAGCTGCATGATATTCTTTGGGCCGTCCATGACAGAAAAAACCATGGTAGAAGCGAGGGCGACGAAAATATCGGGGATTTCCCAGTTACGGTGGCTGGCCGGGGGCCGATCAATGCATGTTTCTCTCGTACACGTACGTGCGTGGGTGTGAGGCGTTGGGCTCTAACCGAACCTGAGCGAGGCGTTCGCCTACTAAACCCGAGCGATTGCACTACAGGCTACGCGTTACTGAACCTGAGCGATCGATCGATCTGGCTGTTAACTGAACACCATCGAGAAATTCCTTCGCTACTTCTGCTATATGAAGGCGATCGAACTTGCTGCCTCTTGATGAACAGTGAGTGTT
>NC_057807.1:184294379-184463533 GCF_018294505.1 Triticum aestivum
ATCGAGCCAGTTGGGGGTGGATGAACAGGACCCCGTGGAGGGCTCGATGAACAAGACCCCATGGAGGGCTGGTTGAACAGTAGCCGGTGGACGGCTGGATGAACAGTAGCCCATGGAGGGGTGGTTGAACATGACCCCGTGGAGAGGGCTGGTTGAACAGTAGCCGGTGTTGGAGCGGTGGAGGCTGGATGAACAGGAGCCCATGGATGAACAGTCGCAGGTGGACACTAGAGGAGGTCGACTGTGGATGAACAGTAGCCCCTAGAGGAGGTCGATGGTGGAGATGAACAGTAGCCCGTGGAGTCCCGTTTTGTGGTACGCCACACCCCTCCCGATGAACAGGACCCCCGTTTCGACCATAGCACTCCAACACAAATCCATTTCCTCCATTTTGCAGTACACCACACCCCTCCCGTTCAACAAGACCCCGTTTCAACCGTAGGCACTTGAACACAAGTCCGTTTACTCCGTTTTGCGGTACGCCAGACCCCTCCCGATGAACAGGATCCCATTTCGACCGTAGGCGGTCAAACACAAGGCTGTTTCCTCTGTTCTGCGGTACGCCAGGCCTCATTTCGATTGGCTGTTCCATCCAAGCCGGTTGCCGCCCAATGAACACGATGACGCAGTTTCTCCGTTCTGACCCAGCCGGTTGGATGCAGATGAACACAACACCATTGCTGCCTCTCTATGCATACGATCCCTGACCGTATGCATGCACGAGTAGGCGTTTTAGACCCCGCCCGTATGTACGTACGTGGCCGTAGTTACTTCCTTGCACCCTGGTTGTACGTACATGTACATTCTACGTGCACGCCTCTACTTCGACCTGTGTGCGTCTCTACTATGACATGTGCCCTTCCTTACTCGGCCATGGTTCATCGCATCAGCCTGCAGACATACCGATCGAACAGTATGTACGTACACGTTCACGACCAGAATGACAACGCTACGTAGCTTCGACCAGGTGGGTCCCGACTGTCAGGCACTTCCTTGCGTGCGAAGATGTAGCTGGTGGGTCCCAACAGTCAGGAGGGAAACATTTTTTTCATGAAATACAATGGCCCATCCGGTGAGTCCCTGCTGTCAGGTGGAGAAATCATTATTTTGCGTGTAATAAGAAGGCACTTCCTTGCTGCAGCCGTGGACCCGGCTGTCAGCCTCTCCACGTACAGTACTCTTCTGATGGAAGTCATTCCTTGACCACATTGACCACGCTACGCCAAAAGCACCAAGGCTGTGGACGACGGCGAGGCCTAGGAAGGAGATGACACAGAGCCAGGGAAGACACGGCAGTGGATGCCCACACAAAGAGGAGTATGAGGGTTCACTGGTTAGCTGCGGTGTGAGGCTGCCATCGCCGTAAAATAACAGGGGGTGTGGGTGAGTAGATGGATGGCCTGGCCAGTGGTGGGAGTAGTAGGGGGCGGTGAGGCCTCCGCGGTAGCACATCTGGCAACGGGAGTGTGGGGACCCCGACTCATAAGTCGAGATCACCAAATGCACGTGTACAATGATCCCAGAGATCAATGCTCACTGAACACATAGAAGCTAAATAACAAGAGTCTTACATCCATACATACCGTCTTACACAAATTATGACCATTATGGTCAAGTCTTACATTGATAAAGCCTTAAGGGTTGTACATCAAAAGAAACATAAGCAGCGGAAATCTTTGTCGATAAGTAGAACCCATGCCATCTGCCTTAACCCTACAAGCATTCTGACTGGGAAGCGTCCTAGTTCGCGTGTTTGTCACCAAAGAACTCTTCCTCGAACTCCTTCTCTTCCATGCCTGGCCAATTAAATAACCAGTGGCAAACCAATGAGTACTTTGAATGTACTCGCAAGCAACCCATGTTTTTGGATCAAGGTAACAATGCATGATGTAACAACAAGTAGGTAACCTAGCATCAAGCTAGTTGGAAATTTAACATGTCCTATCAACTGGCAAAACATGCATCAAGGGACTCTGGTAACCATGTGAACAGGTTACAGATATCAACATAAATAGAGTTTAGAACAACTCTAGCTTAAACAACACGTCAAGTCCTTACTTGACCCATGCATCATTCATATACCAAGCTTGTAAGTTCTGGACATAGTTTAAGTAGCACCACCCAACTGTCCTTTACTGTGGACATGGCTATTCGAATAGTCTGACACTCTGCAGAGGTTGTGCACTTTACCGACAAGCCGGGAAGCTTTGGTGTCACCCACGATCCCGCAGTACCTCAAGTACTCGGGGGAAGCACCCGATCACTATCTTTCCCTAGGCGATACTAACATAGGGTCCACTATTTGGTACATGGCCTTTGTGTACAAGCATCAAGCTTTTGGGCCTCTGCCCTTTTTCATTATTACACATACGCGCAGGGACTAACGGTGTGTCCGGTGCCCTGTGAAAACAGTCATGGCCGCCTATCCAAGCACGGCCCCGTCCGGAGAGTGACCTGATGTCACCCCCGTCCCTAGTAAGGTGGGCACCATGCTAGTATCGGACTAGGTAATCAACAATGCCCCATCCCATAAGGGGTAGAGTGGTTGCATGATAACCCACAAGTATAGGGGATCAATTGTAGCCTCTTTCGATAAGTAAGAGTGTCGAACCCAATGAGGAGCTAAAGGTAGAACAAATATTCCCTCAAGTTCTATCGACCACCGATACAACTCTATGCACGCTTAACGTTCGCTTTACCTAGAACAAGTATGAAACCAGAAGTACTTTGTAGGTGTTGTTGGATAGGTTTGCAAGATAATAAAGACCACGTAAATATAAACTAGGGGCTGTTTAGATAAAGAAGCAATAAAGTTAGTATAGCGAGTGTGGAGAAGGGGTGGTAGGAGTTGTGAAAATTCCCCTAAGCAATTGACTACTTTACTAGACCGATAGCAAGTTTTACGTGGGAGAGGCATAAGCTAACATACTTTCTCTTCTTGGATCATATGCACTTATGATTGGAACTCTAGCAAGCATCTGCAACTACTAAAGATCATTAAGGTAAAATCCAACCATAGCATTAAAGCATCAAGTCCCCTTTATCCCATACGCCACAATCCCCTTACTCGGGTTTATGCTTCTGTCACTCAAGCAACCCACTATAAGCGAATCATGAACGTATTGCAACACCCTACTGCAGGAATCAGTCACTCTTGCGCGACACGGAGAGCACCATAGGACATCAACATAACCACAGGCAAATTAAACCAATCATAGCAATTCACCAATTACCGATAGGACAACGAAAATCTACTCAGACATCATAGGATGGCAACACATCATTGGATAATAATATGAAGCATAAAGCACCATGTTCAAGTAGAGGGTACAACAGGTTGTGGGAGAGTGGACCCCTAAATATAGATGGGGGAAGGTGATGGAGATGTTGGTGAAGATGATGGCGGTGTTGGTGTAGATCGCGGTGATGATGATGGCCCCCGGCAGTGTTCCGGCACCACTGGAAGCAAGGGGGAGAGAGCCCCCCTTCTTCTTCTTCTTCCTCGACCTTCTCCCTAGATGGGAGAAGGGTTTCCCCTCTGGTCCATGGTCTCGATGGCGTGGGAGGGGCGACAGCCCCTTGGAGATTGGATTTGTCTCTCTGTCTCTCTCTGTTTTTGCGCTCTCGGATTTTACCCTTTCACCGTTTCGTATATATCCGCAGATCCGTAACTCCGATTGGATTGAAACCTTCGCCCAGATTTTTCTCCGAAAATTAGCTTTCTTGTGGCAAAAGAAGGGCATCAACCGCCTTACGGGGTTCCCACAAGGGTCAGGGGCGCGCCTGCCCCCCTGGGCGCGCCCCCTGCCTCGTGGCCCCCTCAGCATCCCCAAGCTTAATTCCTGCTCGTCCTCGAATAGGTAAATGATAAAAAAGATAATTTTTGATGTGGAATGCTACCTAGCATAATATTGATCATGTATCTAATCATGGCATGAATATTAAGACATGAGTGATCCAAAGCAATAGTCTATCTTTGACATAAAAACAATAATACTTCGGGCATCCCAACAAACAATCGTGTCTTTCAAAATATCAATGCTTCAGAACGTTATCCCTACAAAATCATATAGTATTTTATGCTCCCTTTTCTTAATAGAAGGTACCCCTCATGCCTATCCCCGTGTCAGCCAAGCAATTGGTTCATACTTTTTAACGTGCTTCAGCCTTTTCAACCCTCACGCAATACATGAGCGCAGGCCATGGATATAGCAGTATAGATGGAATAGAGTATGATGGTGGAGGTTGTGTGGAGAAGACAAAAAGGGAGAAAGTCTCACATTGACATGGTTAATCAACGGGCTATGGAGATGCCCATCAATTGATGTCAATGCGAGGAGTAGGGATTGCCATGCAACGGATGCACTAGAGCTATAGGTGTATGAAATCTCAAGCCGAAACTAAGTGGGTGTGCATCCAACTTGCTTGCTCATGAAGACCTTGGGCATTTGAGGAAGCCCATCATCGGAATATACAAGCCAAGTTGTATAATGAAAAATTCCTACTAGTATATGAAAGTGACAATATAGAAGACTCTCTATATGAAGAACATGGTGCTACTCTGAAGCACAAGTGTGGTAAAAGGATAGTAACATTGCCCCTTTTTTGGATGGGCTTCTTTGGCCCCCTTTTTTTATTTAGGCTTCTTGGGCCTCTCTATTTTTTTTACATGAGGCAATGCTCTAATAATGATGATCATCAAACTTTTATTTACTTACAACTCAATATTACAACTCGATACTAGAACAAAGATATGACTCTGTATGAATGCCTCCGGCGGTGTACTGGGATGTGCAATGATCTAGCATAGCAATGAAATCAAAAAACGGACAAGCCATGAAAACATCATGCTAGCTATCTTATGATCATGCAAAGCAATATGACAATGAATTCTCAAGTCATGTATATGATGATGATGGAAGTTGCATGGTAATATATCTCAGAATGGCTATGGAAATGCCATGATAGATAGGTATGGTGGCTGTTTTGAGGAAGATATAAGGAGATTTATGTGTGATAGAGTGTATCATATCACGGGGTTTGGATGCACCGGTGAAGTTTGCACCAACTCTCTAGGTGAGAAAGGGCAATGCACGGTATCGAAGAGGCTAGCAATGATGGAAGGGTGAGCGTGCGTATAATCCATGGACTCACATTAGTCATAAAGAACTCATATACTTATTGCAAAAGTTTATTAGCCCTTGAAGCAAAGTACTACTACGCATGCTCCTAGGGGGAAGGTTGGTAGGAGCTAACCATCGCACGCCCCCGACCTTCACGCGAAGATAAACAATCAAAATACAATGCGCACCAATTTGGTTACATAGTTAGTAGACCATACGTGCATGCTTCGGGAATCACAAACCTTAACACCAATATCCTTACTAAACACAACGATTTACTAGAACCTCCCACATATTATCATCTCTATACCGCAAAACTATTGCAAGGGATCATACATATCATATTCAGTGATCCACAAGTTTTATGTAGGATTTTATGACTAACCATGTGAATGACCAATTCCTGTCATCTCTCTAAATAGATATAAGTGAAGAAAGAGAGTTTAATTCTTTCTACAAAATATATGCCCACGCTCTAACAAATATAAGTAAAGTAAAAGATTATTCTACAAATGGCGGTTTTCTATGTGAAGAGAAACAGGCAATCCAAGCTTCAAATGATATAAGTGAAGCACATGAAGCATTCTATAAAGCCATACTCAAAAGATATAAGTGAAGTGCAATGAGCATTCTATAAATCAACCAAGTACTATCTCATACCAGCATGGTGCATAAAATAAAAATGAAAATTAAATTCAAAAGACGCTCCAAGACTTGCACATAACGCATGAACGAAACGAATCCGAAAACATACCGATACTTGTTGAAGAAAGAGGGGATGCCTTCCGGGGCATCCCCAAGCTTAGATGCTTGAGTCTCTTTGAATATTTACTTGGGGTGCCTTGGGCATCCCCAAGCTTGAGCTCTTGCCTCTCTTCCTTTTCCTCATATCGGGACCTCCTCGATCAAACACTTCATCCACACAAAACTTCAACAGAAAACTCGGTAAGATCCGTTAGTATAATAAAGAAAATCACTACTCTAAGTACTGTTGCAAACCAATTAATATTTTTTTGCATTATAGCTACTGTAATATAACTTTTCCATGGCTTAATCCACTGATAGAAATTGATAGTTTCATCAAAACAAGCAAACTATGCATCAAAAACAGAATCTATCAAAAATAGAACAGTCTGTAGCAAACTGAACGTTCACCATACTTCTGGTAGCCCAAAAATTCTACCAAAATTAGGAAAAATATAAAATTTGCATAGAAAGACAGTGCAAAAAGAATCAGAACCATTTGACATTTCTGTAAAAAAATTAAAATCACACTCTATAGCCAAAGTTTCTGTCCTGCACCGCACAAACTAACAAGCATTGTAAACATCCTAAAGGCAAACCTTGGCACATTATTTTTATAATACAACGGAATTGTAAAAGGGGATAATTATTTTTGATGAAAAGTTTCTGTAATTAAGCTTCACAAAGTTTCCGTGAGCATGAACAAAGTTCAAGGAGCTCTCCCACTTCAACAATGCTTGTCTTTCTCACTTTCACCTTCCTTTTTGAAAAGTTTTGGGTTCCCCTCTTTATTTTTTTTGTTTTTAAACTTTATGAAAGCATTCAACAGAAATAAATGACTCCCTAAAACTTCCGGGTTGTGTCGCTGGTAGCGCTTTCTTTAAAGCCATTAAGCTAGGCATAAGTTGCTCAAGTAATGGATCCACCCGGATCCCAAGGTATATCAAAGTCAATTTTAATTAACAACGATTTCTGATTTAGTAGTGAGCACAAAGTAACATATATCATGCAACAACGAAGTCTAACTCTATTTCTATGCATTGGCATGTCATAAAAGAACAATTTCACGCACACACAGTAAATGCCAATGCATAGTATAAACAGTTTCCTGCAATTTTATCATATTGGAAACATAGAGAGGTGGAGATATAGTTCCTCTCTCATAAAAATTGCAAGTAGGAGCAGCAAGCACATGCATATTATATTCATCAAAATCATCATGTGTAGTAGTAAAAGGCAACCAATCGATATAATCCTTAATAAGCACAAACTTCTCCGATATAGTGTAGTTGGGAGAATTCAAAAAGATAATAGGACTATTATGCGTGGGTGGAATAGCAACAATTTCATGTTTAACATAATGAACTATAGCAAGTTCAGCTCCATAAGCATACTTCATAATGGCATCTTGGCCACAAGCATGGCAAGCATCAGGAAAAGGGATATTTCAAACGAATTAAAGGGGTCATAGCAATCATCCTTCGGTAAGCACGAAGGGAAATTAAACAATGTATGAGTTGAAGAGTTACTCTCATTAGAAGGTGGGCACGGGTGATCAATCTACTCTTCACAAACTTCTCTGATATAGTGTAGTTGGGAGAATTCAGAAAGATAATAGGACTATTATGCGTGGGTGGAATAGCAACAATTTCATGTTTAACATAAGGAACTATAGCAAGTTCAGCTCCATAAGCATACTTCATAATGGCATCTTGGCCACAAGCATGGCAAGCATCATCAAAAAGGGATATTTCAAACGAATTAAAGGGGT
The DNA here is from genome assembly GCF_018294505.1 of Triticum aestivum. Lineage (NCBI taxonomy): Eukaryota > Viridiplantae > Streptophyta > Magnoliopsida > Poales > Poaceae > Triticum > Triticum aestivum. The sequence continues at coordinate 184,302,018 of NC_057807.1, forward strand.
CATAGCAATCATCCTTCGGTAAGCATGAAGGGAAATTAAACAATGTATGAGTTGAAGAGTTACTCTCATTAGAAGGTGGGCACGGGTGATCAATCTACTCTTCCTCCTTTTGTTCTTCGCTCTCCTCCTCATCTTTTTCATCCAATGAGCTCACAGTTTCATCAATTCCTTCTTCCATAGACTCCTACAAAATATTAGTCTCTTCTTGGAAAGCGGAGAATTTCTCAATAATTGCATCAATATTGGAATTGTATTCATAATTCTCATAGCAATATTTAAGTATAGCAAAATTTTCAGGTCTGTAAACAACATCATCAAGATTTTCACACTCTATAAACAAAGATTCAATTTCACAAGCACCCATAAAAGAAACGAATTCTTCTATTTGTTCCACATCATAGTAATCATATATACCATTAGCATAAGAAGCCAAGGTTTTATCATCATTGAATTTGCAGAAAAGGGAAGGTGTGGAGCCTTTATCCTAGAGCAACAAGTATAATCATATCTCAAGCATAGTTCCCGAGCATACCAATGCAACATATGAATTTGATCCCATAATAGTTTCCCTTTTTGAGTCAAGCGATAATCCCTAAAGTATTCACGTTGATCCAACGTGTCTCCCATAACATAATTGAATGGGGTTTTCTTAGGATTATCAAAGTAGTACATAATATTTTTCACATAACCAACATCGAAGGTTTTAGGAGGTTCCCCATCTCCATGAGTAGCAAGTACACCTAATTTTTTTGGTATTTCGTGTTCCATATCCATAACTAAAGATAGAGAACAACTAAGAACAACAAATAAAAATTACTTAGTGATAAAGCAAACAAGCACACACGAGAATATTAACCCCACGCTATGACTCCCCGGCAATGGTGCCAGAAAAAGGTCTTGATAACCCACAAGTATAGGGGATCAATTGTAGCCTCTTTCAATAAGTAAGAGTGTCGAACCCAACGAGGAGCTAAAGGTAGAACAAATATTCCCTCAAGTTCTATCGACCACCGATACAACTCTACGCACGCTTAATGTTCGCTTTACCTAGAACATGTATGAAACCAAAATTACTTTGTAGGTGTTGTTGGATAGGTTTGCAATATTATAAAGAGCACTTAACTATAAACTAGGGGCTGTTTAGATAAAGAAGCAATAAAGTTAGTATAGCGAGTGTGGAAAAGTGGTGGTAGGAGTTGTGAAATTGTCCCTAAGCAATTGACTACTTTACTAGACCGATAGCAAGTTTTATGTGGGAGAGGGATTAACAAACATAGTTTCTCTTCTTGGATCATATGCACTTATGATTGGAACTCTAGCAAGCATCCGCAAATACTAAGATCATTAAGGTAAAACCCAACCATAGCATTAAAGCATCAAGTCCCCTTTATCCCATACGCCACAACCCCCTTACTCGGGTTTATGCTTCTGTCACTCAAGCAACCAACTATAAGCGAATCATGAACGTATTGCAACACCCTAAAGCGGGAATCCCTCATGCTTGCGCGACACGGAGAGCACCATAGGACAACAACATAACCACAAGCAAATTAAACCAATCATAGCAATTCACCAATTACCGATAGGACAACGAAAATCTACTCAGACATCATAGGATGGGAACACAGCATTGGATAATAATATGAAGCATAAAGCACCATGTTCAAGTAGAGGGTACAGCAGGTTGCGGGAGAGTGGACAACTGAATATAGCCGGGGGAAGGTGATGGAGATGTTGGTGAAGATGACGGCGGTGTTGGTGTAGATCGCGCTGATGATGATGGCCCCCGGCAGTGTTCTGGCGCCACCGGAAGCAAGGGGGAGAGATCCCCCCTTCTTCTTCTTCTTCCTCGACCTTCTGCCTAGATGGGAGAAGGGTTTCCCCTCTGGTCCATGGTCTCCATGGGGTGGGAGGGGCGAGAGCCCCTCCGAGATTGGATTTGTCTCTCTGTCTCTCTCTGTTTCTGCGCTCTCGGATTCTGCCCTTTCACTGTTTCTTATATATCCGGAGATCCTTAACTCCGATTGGATTGAAACCTTCGCCCAGATTTTTCTTTGAAAATTAGATTTCTTGCAGCAAAAGAAGAGAATCAACCGCCTTATAGGGTGCCCACAAGGGTCAGGGGCGCGCCTGCCCCCTGGGCGCGCCCCCTGCCTCGTGGCCCCCTTGGGCACCGTCTTGCGTTGATTTTTCTTCCAGAAAATAAAAAATATTCCAAAAATATTCTCCATCCGTTTTTATCCCGTTTGGACTCCGTTTGATATGGGGTTTCTGCGAAACATAAAACATGCAACAAAAAGGAACTGGCACTGGGCACTGGATCAATATGCTAGTCCCAAAAATAGTATAAAAAGTTGCCAAAAGTATATGAAAGTTGAATAATATTGGCATGGGACAATAAAAAATTATAGATACGACGGAGACGTATCAGCATCCCCAAGCTCAATTCCTGCTCGTCCTCGAGTAGGTGAATGATAAAAAAGATAAGTTTTGATGTGGAATGCTACCTAGCATAATCTTGATAATGTATCTAATCATGGCATGAATATTAAGACATGAGTGATCCAAAGCAATAGTCTACCATTTGACATAAAAGCAATAATACTTCGGCATCCCAACAAACAATCGTGTCTTTCAAAATATCAATGCTTCAGAACGTTATCCCTACAAAATCATATAGTCTTTTATGCTCCCTTTTCTTAACAGAAGGTACCCCTCATGCCTATCCTGGTGTCAGCCAAGCAATTGGTTCATACTATTTAACGTTCTTCAGCCTTTTCAACCCTCACGAATACATGATCGCAAGCCATGGATAAAGCACTATAGATGGAATAGAGTATGATGGTGGAGGTTGTGTGAAGAAGACAAAAAGGGAGAAAGTCTCACATTGACACGGCTAATCAACGGGCTATGGAGATGCCCATCAATTGATGTCAATGCGAGGAGTAGGGATTGCCATGCAACGGATGCACTAGAGCTATAAGTGTATGAAAGCTCAAACTAAAACTAAGTGGGTGTGCATCCAACTTGCTTGCTCATGAAGACCTTGGGCATTTGAGGAAGCCCATCATCGGAATATACAAGCCAAGTTCTATAATGAAAAATTCCCACTAGTATATGAAAGTGACAATATAGTAGACTCTCTATATGAAGAACATGGTGCTACTCTGAAGCAAAAGTGTGGTAAAAGGATAGTAATATTGCCCCTTTTTTTGGATGGGCTTCTTTGGGCCCCCTTTTTTTATTTAGGCTTCTTGGGCCTCTCTCTTTTTTTACAAGGGGCAATGCTCTAATAATGATGATCATCAAACTTTTATTTACTTACAACTCAATATTACAAATCGATACTAGAAGAAAGATATGACTCTATATGAATGCCTCCGGCTTTGTACCGGGATGTGCAATTATCTAGCATAGCAATGACATCAAAAAACGGACAAGCCATGAAAACATCATGCTAGCTATCTTACGATCATGCAAAGCAATATGACAATGAATTCTCAAGTCATGTATATGATGATGATGGCAGTTGCATGGCAATATATCTCGGAATGGCTATGGAAATGCCATGATAGATAGGTATGGTGGTTGTTTTGAGAAAGATATAAGGAGGTTTATGTGTGATAGAGCGTATCATATCACGGGGTTTGGATGCACCGGCGAAGTTTGCACCAACTCTCTAGGTGAGAAAGGGCAATGCACGGTACCGAAGAGGCTAGCAATGATGGAAGGGTGACCGTGCGTATAATCCATGGACTCACATTAGTCATAAAGAACTCATATACTTATTGAAAAAGTTTATTAGCCCTTGAAGCAAAGTACTACTACGCATGCTCCTAGGGGGGAGGTTGGTAGGAGCTAACCATCGCACGCCCCTGACCTTCACGCAAAGATAAACAATCAAAATACAATGCGCGCCAATTTGGTTACATGGTTAGTAGACCATACATGCATGCTTCGGGAATCACAAACCTTAACACCAATATCCTTACTAAATACAACCATTTACTAGATCCTCCCACATATTATCATCTCTACACCGCAAAACTATTGCAAGGAATCATACATATCATATTTAGTGATCCACAAGTTTTATGTAGGATTTTATGATTAACCATGTGAATAACCAATTCCTGTCATCTCTCTAAATAGATATAAGTGAAGAAAGAGAGTTTAATTCTTTCTACAAAATATATGCCCACGCTCTAACAAATATAATTGAAGTAAAAGAGTATTCTACAAATGGCGGTTTTCTATGTGAAGAGAAACAGGCAATCCAAACTTCAAATGATATAAATGAAGCACATGAAGCATTCTATAAAGCCATACTCAAAAGATATAAGTGAAGTGCAATGAGCATTCTATAAATCAACCAAGTACTATCTCATACCAGCATGGTGCATAAAATAAAAATGAAAATTAAATTCAAAAGACGCTCCAAGACTCGTACATAACGCATGAACGAAACGAATCCGAAAACATACCGATACTTGTTGAAGAAAGAGGGGATGCCTTCCGGGGCATCCCCAAGCTTAGACGCTTGAGTCTCCTTCAATATTTACTTGGGGTTCCTTGGGCATCCCCAAGCTTGAGCTCTTGCCTATCTTCCTTTTCCTCATATCGGGACCTCCTCGATCAAACACTTCATCCACACAAAACTTCAACAGAAAACTCGGTAAGATCCGTTAGTATAAGAAAGCAAATCACTACTCTAAGTACTGTTGAAAACAAATTCATATTTTGTTTTTGCATTATAGATACAGTAATATAACTTTTCCATGGCTTAATCCACTGATAGAAATTGATAGTTTCATCAAAACAAGCAAACTATGCATCAAAAACAGAATCTGTCAAAAATAGAACAGTCTGTAGCAAACTGAACATTCACCATACTTATGTAACCCAAAAATTATACCAAAATTAGGAAAAATTTAAAATTTGTATAGAAAGCCATTGCAAAAATAATCATAACCATTTGACATTCCAGTAAAAAATGTGAAATCGCGCTCTACAACCAAAGTTTCTGTCCTGCACCGCACAAACTAACAAGCATTGTAAACATCCTAAAGGCAAACCTTGGCACATTATTTTTATAATACAATGGAATTGTAAAAGGGGATAATTATTTTTGATGAAAAGTTTCTGTAATTAAGATTTACAAAGTTTCCGTGAGCATGAACAAAGTTGAAGGACCTCTCCCATTTCAACAATGCTTGTCTTTCTCACTTTCACCTTCCTTTTTGAAAAGTTTTGGGTTTCCCTCTTTATTTTATTTTTAAACTTTATAAAAGCACTCAACAGAAATAAATGACTCTCTAAAACTTCCGGGTTGTCTCGCTAGTAGCGCTTTATTTAAAAGCCATTAAGCTAGGCATAAGGTGCTCAAGTAATGTATCAACCCGGATCCCAAGGTATATAAAAGCCAATTTAAATTAACAATGATTTCTGATTTAGTAGTGAGCACAAAGTAACATATATCATGCAATAACAAAGTCTAACTCTATTTCTATGCATCGGCATGTCATAAAAGAACAATTCATGCACACATAATAAAGGCCAATGCATAGTATAAACAGTTTCCTGCAATTTTATCATATTGGAAACATAGAGAGGTGGAGATATAGTTCCTCTCTCATAAAAATTGCAAGTAGGAGCAGCAAGCACATTCATATTATATTCATCAAAATCATCATGTGTAGTAGTAAAAGGCAACCCATCGATATAATCCTTAATAAGCACAAACTTCTCCGATATAGTGTAGTTGGAAGAATTCAAAAAGATAATAGGACTATTATGCGTGGGTGGAATAGCAACAATTTCATGTTTAACATAAGGAACTATAGCAAGTTCATCTCCATAAGCATAATTCATATTGGCATCTTGGCCACAAGCATAGCAAGCATCATCAAAAAGGGATATTTCAAATGAATTAAAGGGGTCATAGCAATCATCATAGCAATCATCCTTCGGTAAGCACGAAGGGAAATTAAACAATGTATGAGTTGAAGAGTTACTCTCATTAGAAGGTGGGCACGGGTGATCAATCTACTCTTCCTCCTTTTGTTCTTCGCTCTCCTCCTCATCTTTTTCATCCATTGAGCTCACAGTTTCATCAATTCCTTCTTCCATAGACTCCTACAAAATATTAGTCTCTTCTTGGACAGCGGAGAATTTCTCAATAAATGCATCAATATCGGAATTGTATTCATAATTCTCATAGCAATATTTAACTATAGCAAAATTTTCAGGTCTGTAAACAGCATCATCAAGATTTTCACACTCTTTAAACAATGATTCAATTTCATAAGCACCCATAAAAGAAACGAATTCTTCTATTTGTTCGACATCATAGTAATCATATATACCATTAGCATAAGAAGCCAAGGTTTTATCATCATTGAATTTGCAGAAAAGGGAAGGTGTGGAGCCTTCATCCTAGAGCAACAAGTATAATCATATCTCAGTCATAGTTCCCGAGCATACCAATGCAACATATGAATTTGATCCGATAATAGTTTCCCTTTTTGAGTCAAGCGATAATCCCTAAAGTATTCACTTTGATCCAATGTGTCTCCCATAACATAATTGAATGGGGTTTTCTCAGGATTATCAAAGTAGTACATAATATTTTTCACATAACCAGCATCGAGGGTTTTAGGAGGTTCCCCATCTCCATGAGTAGCAAGTACACCTAATTTTTTTGGTATTTCGTGTTCCATATCCATAACTAAAGATAGAGAACAACTAAGAACAGCAAATAAAAATTACTTAGTGATAAAGAAAACAAGAACACACGAGAATATTAACCCCACGCTATGACTCCCCGGCAACGGCGCCAGTAAAAGGTCTTGATAACCCACAAGTATAGGGGATCAATTGGAGCGTCTTTCAATAAGTAAGAGTGTCGAACCCAATGAGGAGCTAAAGGTAGAACAAATATTCCCTCAAGTTCTATCGACCACCGATACAACTCTACGCACGCTTAACGTTCGCTTTACCTAGAACAAGTATGAAGCCAAAAGTACTTTGTAGGTGTTGTTGGATAGGTTTGAAAGATAATAAATAGCACGTAACTATAAACTAGGGGCTGTTTAGATAAAGAAGCAATAAAGTTAGTATAGCGAGTGTGGAAAATTGGTGGTAGGAGTTGTGAAATTGTCCCTAAGCAATTGACTACTTTACTAGACCGATAGCAAGTTTTGAGAGGGATAAACTAACATGCTTTCTCTTCTTGGATCATATGCACTTATGATTGGAACTCTAGCAAGAATCCGCAACTACTAAAGATCATTAAGGTAAAACCCAACCATAGCATTAAAGCATCAAGTCCCCTTTATCCCATACGCCACAACCCCCTTACTCGGGTTTATGCTTCTGTCACTCAAGCAACCCACTATAAGCGAATCATGAACGTATTGCAACACCCTAAAACACGAATCCCTCACGCTTGCGCAACACGGAGAGCACCATAGGACAGCAACATAACCACAACCAAATTAAACCAATCATAGCAATTCACCAATTACCGATAGGACAACGAAAATACACTCAGACATCATAGGATGGCAACACATCATTGGATAATAATATGAAGCATGAAGCACCATGTTCAAGTAGAGGGTACAACGGGTTGCGGGAGAGTGGACCACTGAATATAGATGGGGGAAGGTGATGGAGATGTTGGTGAAGATGACGGTGGTCTTGGTGTAGATCGCGGTGATGATGACAGCCCCCGGCGGTGTTCCGGCGCCACCGGAATCAAGGGGGAGAGAGCCCCCCTTCTTTTTCGTACTTGACCTTCTCCCTAGATGGGAGAAGGGTTTCCCCTCTGGTCCATGGTCTCCATGGCGTGGGAGGGGCGAGAGCCCCTCTGAGATTGGATCTGTCTCTCCGTCTCTCTCTATTTTTGCGCTCTTGGATTCTGCCCTTTCACCGTTTCTTATATATCCGGAGATCCGTAACTCTGATTGGATTGAAACCTTCGCCCAGATTTTCTCCGAAAATTAGCTTTCTTGCGGGAAAAGAAGAGCATCAACCGGGTGCCCACGAGGGTCAGGGGCGCGCCCCCTGCCTCGTGGCCCCCTTGGGCACCGTCTCGCATTGATTTTTCTTCTAGAAAGTCACAAATATTCCAAAAATATTCTCTGTCCGTTTTTATCCCATTTGGACTCCGTTTGATATGGGTTTTCTGCGAAACGTAAAACATGCAACAAATAGGAACTGGCACTAGGCACTGGATCAATATGTTAGTCCCAAAAATAGTATAAAAAGTTGCCAAAAGTATATGAAAGTTGAATAATATTGGCACGGAACAATCAAAAATTATAGATAAGATGGAGACGTATCATCCCAAATGTTTGGTTGGGACGGTAATCACACCTTAAATCTAATCCATCATTTTACCCACGCAAATGCTTGCTCCGGTTAAGGATGGAAATTTTACCCATGGATATCCGGCCCGAATGGATAGGGTTTGGATATACTTTTGTGTCCGTGGGTGGCGCCCAAACCCGACCCGATTGCTCGTGGGTAGGGCATGGATATAATATTGTACTCGTGGATATACCCAAACCCGACCCAATAGAATGACTTAATGGGAAAAAATCTTCTATGCCTACCCCATAGTTACATGTCCCACTGCAATTTTACACTTTGTTATCTAAAACATGCAATAGAAATTGCACAATCCTAGTCATAACTTTTATTAGTTGACATTCAATCCTGTCTGTAACGTACTCCAACCCCTTCCCTTATTTTTATCTCCTTGTTAAATGACTCGTCATTCTCATCCATTAGAAAAATACTAAATGATCATAGGTTGTTAGTGGACGTTGATTTGTCATAAGTTGATGTTTACCATAAGTGAGACCTAGCCTGCCATTAGGTGAAGAATGGAAGAGCTTATGTTAACATTGTGTTATGTCTTATTTATATGTCCCGAGAGGACCGAATGTATATCCAATGGGTATGGATATCCATCGGGTTTGGACATGGACAAAAAAATCACCCATGGATTTGTTTCATGGGCGGCCAAAGACTGTCTTCATGGACATGGATATGGATTTGATATTGTTCGACCCGATCCAAACCCGTCCCATTGCCATCCTTAGCTCCGGTATGCCGCTTCTTCCTCAAGTGGTGACCTAGTTCAACATCACCCACGGGCATTAGGGGCACCCGGTGGGTTTTTGAAAGAATGCAACCCCGAAGGGATCATGGCATACATGCAACATCGTGCATCATTGCCTAGTATTTTCCATCGCATCTATAGCACATGGTAGAGATATGAACATGCAAGAACCAATGGGCATGCATCAATGCAATGATCATATCAAGCTCATAATCCAAACATCATCATGCATACGGAAAGACTTTATCGATGAACGTGAGAGGTGTATCATGGTCAAAGGGCTGCTTGCCTTGGTTGGCTTGGTCATCAAAGTCTTCAAGTCCTCCTCTTTCTTCTTATCCAACTACTTCATCAAATACGGGATCTATTCGTTGCAAAAGATACTATGGGAAAAAATAAGGCAATAGTAAAACAAAAAACCAAAGTGCTCAGAAAAATGTCAACTTATTTCTGTTAAATACTATGGAGAAAACTAAGAAAGGGAAAATTCCTAGTTTTGGATTGGGAGCTAAGGAATAGTGGAAATCGATTTTCAAAGGAGGATTTAAATGCTCAAATTTAAATTTAAATTTGAACAACACAGAAAAGTGTGATGGATGTGTATGAAAGTTACATCAATAAATAGGTCGGATTATTCTAAGATTTTAGGAGTTGGAATTATTGCATTGGATAAATATTTCATCTTGTGGAATTTTTAGAAAATAGACAGAAAAAAAGAAAAATGGCACTGTGCCACTAGGCCAGAATGCCCACAGTGCAGCAGGCCGAGAGGAAATGCAGCCCACGCGAGGCTGCCACATCGAAGGTTTAAAGGCGAAATACGCCTTCAGCCGACACAACAAACCGGTACGCGCGCGCTTGGGTTTTAAACCTAATGGGTGGGTTCGACCTATCAGGACATGAGGCTGATGGATGGGGCCTACGCCCATCATCGTCCTCTGTTCAGAAATGGCGGCGAGCTCGCTGGAGGTGGGAGTGGTACCATTGAGCTCGGGAGGGTGTCGTCGTTATGGTGGTGCTAGAGTTGGTCGTCGGAGTGCAGGGACTCACCGGCGACGAGGAAGCCGGCGGAAAAGCTTTGGGAGAAGCTCACTCCGACTGATTCCGGCTGCAAAAGAGAGGGGCAGTAGAGGGCAAATGGTCAGGGAGGTGCATTGGCTCTAGATCGAGTGCTAGGAGAGACAGAGAGGGCCTGTACCTCTGGATCAACGGCGACTCGACGGCGGATCTTGAGCTCAATCTCGAGCTCGGGCGGCTCTGGGGACGAATGGGAGGCGCAGGGTGAAGATTGGGTGTGGGACAGAGCGAGTGGTGGAGAGAAAGGGGCTCATGGTAGCCTTACATAGATCGGGCATGGCTCACTGTGGACTCGTGCGCCGGTGAGGCTGCTATCGTCGCTGTGGGTCACGTGGCTTGCTTGCGCGTGTCTGGGCGTTTGTAGAGGTGGTCCAGGCCAAGGGAAAGGAAGAGAGGGAGCGGGGAAGTGCCAGGGTGCCACACGTGTGAGTGTGCTCATTGGAGCTCTCGGGTGGCCATGGCGCGCGTGTGAGGGAGGCAGTAGGAGAGATAAGGAAGAGGGGGATCGGGGCGTAGCATGCTGCGGACGCTGAGGCGCATCGTCAGGCGTGCTGGGGAGGCCCGAGGTGACCGAAGGCGGTTGGCAGGGGGGGCGGCTATAGTACGGAAGTATACTGTAGCACGCTCCAGAGTGCATGTATGGCTGGCATGGCCATATTTTTGGCAAGGTGGGCACGGCCAAGCATGTCTGGTAGCTCTAGGGAGGAGTAAAGAATGTGGGGGAGGCCTTGGATGCCTTGGATGGCCACTTGAGAGAGGAGGGAGGTGAGAAAGAGAGAGAAGCTACTGTCCAGGGGGGTAAATGAGGGTGTTTCACCCATCAGTCATTGAGCAAAAGCCAGGGAGAGCTACTGGAGGTAGAAGAGGTCTAGGAGGAGCTGTGGTATAAAGTTGGACTGATGGAGAATAGTGGAAGGGTTCAAAATAGGGGTTTTGGTAAAATGGGAGAATGTGTTTGTTGCTGGTTTGGGCAAGAAGATGAACTCCTCTTGCCATGAGGCTTGACAGGGTCAAATGGCATGAGAAAATAAGAGGTTCCACCAAGATTGAGTTCATTTGGGCAAAGTTGCCAATCCAACTTTTGTAAACCCTAGAAATCAACAGAAAGAAGTCCTCCAAGATCTAGTCAGGCAAAACTATTCTCCTTGATGCACCACTTGGTGTGGTGTCATTATTTGGAGTTTAGAGCATGCGCACAAAGTTTGAGAGCAAAAGGAGAAAGTTGATAATGTAAAGTTATTCAAATTTGATTTTGGACAGAGAGGGTTTTGGGGCACTTTTGTGAAACAAAACTATTTGGATTGGGATGAAACCTTGCAAGATCATCACATTGGGCATGTGCGACTTTCTCGAATTTTATTGGAATTTTTAGAGAATATTTCCTTTGTAAATATTTCAAAAGCTTGAAATTATCTAGAAAGGGTTTTTGAGGGGTTTGACCAATATTTTGAACATGACCATGTGTTGAAACACTTATATATGGACAATATATGTCCCCTGAGTTTCCCTAAATTTTCACAAATATTTTTAAAGCATTAAAATAATTTTAACCTATTAAGGACCATTTCTATCCTAAATAAAAATCCTTTAAATAAAATAGCAGAATAACTATTAAAATTATATTTTTGTGGTTTACGGGAGTCCTATACCTAATAGGAGTCAAACATACTCTTTGAAAGATTTTTCATACCCGAAATCAAGTACTAGTATTGTAAACCTCAATTCAGGGATTTTTGGAAAACTAAATTTAGAAAATACTTTTGGGCCAAATTCTTGTGTTAAGAAAATTCTATATTGTACTATACACATGGCATGATCATTGGGGCAAAAGTTTGGAGCAAGGAGATGAAGTAAAGAAGGTGGAGCTATAATATGGCTTTCATGAGCACTTGAAACCACAGACAAAAATCCAATTCAAATAAAAGCCAACCAATGCAAAAGTTTTTGTCAACCCATATTTTATCATGATATGTTAGCGTAAGTGTTGTGGCTTGAAAATCAGGGTGTGACAGACCTACCCCACTTACAAGAATCTCGTCCCCGAGATTCCCAAACTAGGCACGGAAAGGAGTATGGAAACTTGGATTTGGGGTAGTCTTCACGTCCTCATACTTCTTCTGCTTCTGAGCGGTGCTCCATTCGAACCTTGAGGTGCTTGATGGTGTAGCTTTGTGTATAACGTTCAGCTTGATCCAGGTTGCTAATGGGTTGCTCGTGGTAGGTCAGATTGGGCTGGGGGTCGATGGCTCGATGATCGATGTCCTTGTTTGTGATTGCGCTAGTTAGGAAGTGGGAGACGCTTCTGGAGTTGTGTCATTTGGAAAACGTTACGCACAGTGGGTAACTCAGGTGGTGACTCCAGCTGGTAGTTGTCTACTCTTCGTCTTCGAATGATCTTGGAGGGGCTGGTACATCTTTGTGTCAGCTTCCTTTTGGAAATGCTTGGTTCCTGCGAGAGGAGTGGTTTGCAGATGCGTACGGTCTTTGACGAGGAAGTTCACTTCCTGAGCGTGGTGGTTGGTATAGTTCTTCTTCCTTGACATGGCGGTCTTCAGATGTTCCCTAACCAGCTGAACGGTTCTTCTTTCGTCTTCGGATAGTCAAGTAGGTCACCAAATATAGATGACAACCAACTTGTCCAAGTACTCCATGAAGACTTCTTCATGCGGTACATAAAGTGGGATGGGGCACCGATGGTGGTCATGGTTGAGTACTGGCCAAGGTCTTCTCGATCTAGAGCCAAAGCCTATGGTCATGATCTGACCATGTTGTGGCTTGGTAGGGCGTAAGGGTTTCAAGGATTCTAGGGTGCGAGTTATTGTTTATCATCTTATCCTTGAGAACAATTTCTGAGATGCCAATTGTTATATCTAGCCTTCCAAACAAATCACATCATATTACGTAAGGAATCACCCTGCATAGGTCAACTCCAATCATCACTCATTCTATTCATATCCTCATGACTCCCCGAGGGAAAGTCTAACAAAATCATACATGTCAACAATCCCGAAACTCATATCTATGCAAAAATCCATGGGTAGAAAATACAAGCTGCTAAGCTTGAATTAAACATGCCAATCCGACTGCTCAACCTATTCTTTCAAGGTCAAAGATAGTGCATCACTATCATAAGGAAACATGTCATATGCCACTCCAAGATCTTGTTTCCTTCCTATGAATTAACTCCAACAACCTATTAACTCCACAATCACTACATGATCCATCAATTCTACAAATCCGATATCTATGGTGTTCCATATGACCTTCTAATGTCCTACAATCCCCAAATCCTTGAAAGACTATCCTTACTATAGTCAATCCACTAATTCCCATTATCGCGATTAAGTAAACTCCCAGGTCAAGCTCGTAAAGATTCCTAAATAAACTCCGGCAATTAATCCCATCTCCTAGTTCATCATCCGCCGAGAAACATGGTATGATGATCGAGGTCATCAGTCTAAATCCAATTTACTCAGGGGTAACGAAGGTTATGCTACCCTATTATCAGGATCCTACCAAGTTCATTTACCAACATGAAAACCTTATAATCCACCAAAGAGTCCCATATAATTCCTCAAGGTTACCAGTATAGCTCCATCAAGTCATTTGTCCTCTATTCCTATATCCTCAAACTGTCTTCCCTATGGCATCACCAGTTCTTGTGTTATGTTAGGATGACAACGTGCTTGTTCACTATGTCCACTAGTTCCATAATGAACCCAGTGTTGTGCAAGGTTACGGAGGCTTAACTGGTTCTCTTGCAATTTCGTACATTAACCTCATGGTTAAGGATTCGAGCTGGGGTATATCGTGAAGTCTCGAAGGGTCTAGGGATGGTCTTCTAATCTTGAGGAGTAAACATAACTCTACTGGGTTGCACTTGGTCGAGGAGGCTGCCGCAAAAGTCTCCAGTGCTAGTTGGTCGCCGAGGTGGAATCCTTGGTGCATCTTGTCTTGCTGGTCTTCGGTTGATGAGAGAGGTTAGAGGGGAAGTAGCATAGATGGGGATGCCTAAAGGGGGCTCTATAGTGCAGGTGCAAACAAACGGGTGCCAAAAGGCCACACACAATTTTATTAAGATAAGATAGGTGATATAGTCGCATACATACTGCCTAAGGCAAAAGTGCGACTTATATCAAAACACAAACAGATAAGAATAAGTAACACTCAACATGGTTTCAGTTGAACCATCATATGGACTCGACTGCGCATATGGGGTACACGTCCCCAGGGGTCCTCGGATTCGGTAGCCGTGCTTGCTTCATCACTTTGAGAGGAAGGCATTCGGTCTTCAGCTTCTAGGTTATCCTGGGTGCCAATGGGCATGCGATAGTCGTCTGCTTGTTGGGACACATCCTGTTAATATGCCCAAGTTCACCATACCCGTGACATGTGACGGAAGCAAAAGGGTTGCTATTCAGTCTTGGGTATTGTCGTTGGGGGCCTGACGACGATCCTCTACGAGGTGGATATGGAAATCCAGTCCTATGCCTCCTGCGTGGGGTTTGGTTGCGAGCTTTCTGAAGTTCCTTGATTTGCTGCTCTTGATTAGAAATGTGGGGCTTGTTGGGCAGTGATTTGCAGTTCTTGCTCGACCACCTTCTTCTTCTCGAGGGAGTGGAGGTGCAGAAGTGAAGGGAGATCTTGGAGAGCCTTGAGAAATGCTTCGGTAAGGTGACATAGACTCGTGCACCGGGTGTGGCTCACCGTGGACTCGTGCACCGGTGAGGCTGTTGCCATTGCTGTGGGTCACGGGGGCTTGCTTGCGCGTGTCTGGGGCATTTGTGGAGGTGGTCCACGACCAGGGGAAGGAAGAGAGGGAGCGGGCAAGTGCCAGGGTGCCGTGCGTGTGAGCGTGCTCATTGGAGCTCTCGGGCGGCCATGGCGCGCGTGTGAGGGAGGCAGTAGGAGGCAGAAGGGAGAGGGGGACCGGGGCGTAGCGTGCTGCAGACGCCGAGGCGCATCGTCAAGTGTGCTGGGGAGGCCCGAGGTGACCAAAGGTGGTTGGCAGGGGGCGGCTATAGTACGGAAGCATACTGTAGCGCGCTCCAGAGCGCATGTATGGCCGGCATGGCCATATTTTTGGCAAGGTGGGCACGGCCAAGCATGTCTGGTAGCTCTAGGGAGGAGTAAAGAATGTGGGGAGGCCTTGGATGCCTTAAATAGCCCGGGTGTGGCTCACCGTGGACTCGTGCACCGGTGAGGCTGTTGCCGTTGCTGTGGGTCACGGGGGCTTGCTTGCGCATGTCTGGGGCATTTATGGAGGTGGTCCACGACCAGGGGAAGGAAGAGAGGGAGCGGGGAAGTGCCAGGGTGCCGTGCGTGTGAGCATGCTCATTGGAGCTCTCGGGCGCCATGGCGCGCGTGTGAGGGAGGCAGTAGGAGGCAGAAGGGAGGGGGGACCGGGGCGTAGCGTGCTGCAGACGCCGAGGCGCATCGTCAAGCATGCTGGGGAGGTCCGAGGTGACCAAAGGCGGTTGGCAGGGGGCGGCTATAGTACGGAAGCATACTGTAGCGCGCTCCAGAGTGCATGTATGGCCGGCATGGCCATATTTTTGGCAAGGTGGGCACGGCCAAGCATGTCTGGTAGCTCTAGGTAGGAGTAAAGAATGTGGGGGAGGCCTTGGATGCCTTGGATGGCCATTGGAGTGAGGAGGGGGGCGAGATAGAGAGAGAAGCTACTATCCAGGGGGGTAAATGAGGGTGTTTCACCCATCAATCATTGAGAAAAACCAGGGGAGAGCTACTGGAGGTAGAAGAGGTCTAGGAGGAGATGTGGTAAAAATTTGGACTCATGGAGAACAGTTGAAGGGGTCAAAACAGGAGTTTTGGTAAAATGGCAGAAGGTGTTTGTTGTTGGTTTGGGCAAGAAGATGAACTCCTCTTGTCATGAAGCTTGACAGGGTCAAATGGCATGAGAAAATAAGAGGTTCCACCAAGATTGAGTTCATTTGGGCAAAGTTTCCAATGCAACTTTTGTAAACCCTAGAAATCAACAGAAACGAGTCCTCCAAGATCTAGTCATGCAAAAAACTATTCTCCTTGATGCAACACTTGGTGTGGTGTCATTATTTGGAGTTTAGAGCATGCGCACAAAGTTTGAGAGCAAAAGGAGAAAGTTGATAATGTAAAGTTGTTCAAATTTGATTTTGGACAGAGAGGGTTTTGGGGCACTTTTGTGAAACAAAACTATTTGGATTGGGATGAAACCTTGCAAGATCATCACATTGGGCATGTGTGACTTGCTACAATTTTTTTGGAATTTTTAGAGAATATTTCCTTTGTAAATATTTCAAAAGCTTGAAATTATCCAGAAAGGGCTTTTGAGGGGTTTGACCAATATTTTGAACGTGACCATGTGTTGAAACTCTTATATATGGACAATATATGTCCACCGAGTTTCCCTAAATTTTCAAAAATATTTTTAAAGCATTAAAATATTTTTAACCTATTAAGGACCATTTCTATCCTAAATAAAAAGCCTTTAAATAAAATAGCAGAATAACTATTAAAATTATATTTTTGTGGTTTACGGGAGTCCTATACCTAATAGGAGTCAAACATACTCTTTGAAAGATTTTTCATACCCGAAATCAAGTACTTGTATTGCGAACCTCAATTAAGGGGTTTTTGGAAAACTAAATTTAGAAAATACTTTTTGGCCAAATTATTTTTTAGGAAAATTCTATACTGTACTATACACATGGCATGATAATTGGGGCAAAAGTTTGGAGCAAGGAGATGAAGTAAAGAAGGTGGAGCTATAATATGGCTTTCATGAGCACTTGAAACCACAGACAAAAATCCAATTCAAATAAAAGCCAAACAATGCAAAAGTTTTTGTTAACCCATATTTTATCATGATATATTATCTTAAGTGTTGTGGCATGAAAATCAGGGTGTGACAGGGAGGCAAGAGCACGCGGCACGACCTACGCTGGTTTGGCTGTCTGGAGCAAGAAGACCAGAGGTTGAAGAAGCACTATGGTCGTTCGATGGACATCGTACGGTCACTGGAGCTAGAATCGTTCATATTTATTGACTAAGTTGATGAAGCCCTCCGTCCATGTCAACTTAGTAAGCCCACAAATCAGCCTCCCACTATGGTAGGTCCTAGCTAGTAGGGGGAGTATTCAATTTTTTTTTGTGCGTAATAAGGAGGCACTTCCTTGAGTGCGACAATATAGCTGGTTGGTCCGAGCTGTCAGTGTGGGGTACATTTTTTTCGTGAAATACAGAGGCCCTTCCAGTGGGTCCCAGCTGTCAGGTCAAGGAATCATTATTTTGCACGTAATAAGGAGTCATTTCCTTGTGTGCGGTCATGGACCCAGCTCTCAGCCTCTCCACATACAGTCCACTTCTGATGGATGTCGTTCATTGACCACGTCGACCATGCTACACTGAGAGCACCAGGGCGGTGGATGACGACGAGGCCTAGGAAGGGAACGACACGAAGCCAGGGAAGACTCGACAGTTGTTTCCCATGCGGAGGGGAGTACGAGGGTTTACTGGTTCGTCTGCCATCGCCGGAGAATAACAGCAAATGTGGGTGAGTAGAGGGATGGCTAGCCCAGCGATGGGAGTACGATGGGGTGGTGAGGCCTGTGCGGTAGCACAGCTGGCCGCGGGAGGAGGGAGTAGTCCCGCTGACACTTGTTTGAGCGGCTGGAGCAGGAAGAGCAGAGATTGAAGAAGCACGGCGGCCGTTGGGTGGACATCCAATAGTCGCTGCTCTCGTGTGTTGACTAAGTTGACACGGTGTTGCGTGTGTGTCAACCTTTTTTAGGAAAGCATACACGTCAACCTATAGTAGGCGCACAAGTCAGCCTCAAATGTGTGGAAAATAGCATACAAACCATCTGCCATTATTTCTAATAATATACAGTTAAGGATTTTTTTGGAGCCCA
Source organism: Triticum aestivum (assembly GCF_018294505.1). Classification (NCBI taxonomy): domain Eukaryota; kingdom Viridiplantae; phylum Streptophyta; class Magnoliopsida; order Poales; family Poaceae; genus Triticum; species Triticum aestivum. The sequence goes on from NC_057807.1 coordinate 184,320,132, forward strand.
TCTTCTTTTTGTTAGCATTACATCCCATATTGTGGCCACTGTTAAAAATTATACGAAATTTTGCATATTTCGGTGTGGTCAACTGTTTTTAATCCCGACATTTTGAGTCACGTTCAAACTAATTTGACAAATAAATTCATATCAATATAAAATCCAAATAATTGTCCACGCATAAAAATTAATAGAATTTAAAATCTCGAAATGAGAAAAAATTGAAACTAATTGCCGATTTGATTTGTTTTAAAAATATACAGCCCATTTCTCATTACTGATTGCCCATTTTCTTGTCTTGAAAGATTTGGAGCCCAGCAGGGCTGACAAATCAAGTAGGCCTCGGTTGGGTATTCTGCAAAAGAACAAAAAACTAGGCTAGCAATTTTCAGAAAGAAAAAAAACTACTCTGCTGGTCTTGTGGTAAACATAAAAGAAAAGGCCGGCTAGACAGGCCAGAGTGCCCCGCACAGCCCAATTGACACCCTGCTTACGCCTCAAAAACAAAGACAACTGGTCAAGCTACTCCCCTCAAAAAAACTGGGCAAGCTACTGGGTCCCTCATGTCAGCCTCTTGTAGTGCAATTCTCTCGTTTATTGACTATGTTGACAATGACGTGGGTCCCAGATGTTAGAAATCCATTAGGAGGAAGCATTTTTCTGGCTTGAAATAAGGAGGCACTTGCTTGCGTACTGCCATGACCCTGGTGGGTCCCTGCCGTCATCCTCTCCACGTACAACCATCTCCTTATTGTGTACGCTTCAACCTAGTAAGCCTAGAAGTCAGCCTCTAAACCCGTGGTGGACAAATACATCCAATTTAAAAAAATAACAGCCCATTCCATATGTTCACACGGAAAGTTCAAAATACAGAGAAAACTAATAGGTCTGACCAGATATACAGTAGTGAACTTCCACGTTGACAACCATCATAGCCAAGTTAACTATCTACTCCCACTAATACTCTAGTGTACAAGTACTTACTTACTCCTAGCTAACTAGACGATGTCGGCCGCCATTTGTTGTACATGCTAAATGCCGGCACCTACGTCCTCCTCCTTGCCTCGGACTTGCCAGAGGTGCGATAGGGCGTGTTGCTCGCGCGCATTGGCCCTTTCCATGCCGGCGTGGTCCACCGAAGCTTCGGCTTCTAAGCAGGAAACCCACTTGACGAGCTGGCAGTAGAATTTAGCGTCGTGCACGCGTACGTGCCCGACAGCGTCTACGGCTATTTGTTGGGCGCCGGCTATCGGTGTCAAAACTAGCGGATCTCGGGTAGGGGGTCCTGAACTGTGTGTCTAAGGCTAATGGTAACAGGAGGCAGGGACACGACGTTTTACCCAGGTTCGGGACCTCTCGATGGAGGTAATACCCTACTTCCTGGTTGATTGACCTTGATGATACGAGTATTACAAGAGTTATCTACCACGAGATCATAGAGGCTAAACCCTAAAAGCTAGCCTATGATTATGATTGTTCTTGTCCTACGGACTAAACCCTCCAGTTTATATAGACACCGGAGGGGGCTAGGGTTACACAAAGTAGGTTACAGAGAAGGAAATCTACATATCCGAATTGCCAAGCTTGCCTTCCACACAAAGGAGAGTCCCATCCGGACACGGGACGAAGTCTTCAATCTTGCATCTTCATAGTCCAACAGTCCGGCCCAAGTATATAGTCCGGCTGTCTGAGGACCCCTTAATCCAGGACTCCCGCAGTAGCCCTTGAACCAGGCTTCAATGACAATGAGTCCGGCGCGCAGATTGTCTTCGGCATTGCAAGGCGCGTACCTTCTCCGAATACTTCATAAAAGATTTAGAACACAAGGATCGTGTCCGGCTCTGCAAAACAAATTCCACATACCATCGTAGAGAGTATAATGTTCCACAAATCTAATCTGCCGACAGCTTTTTATAGCATGACATCATGCCACGGTCCGGTCATTATTTGAACCGTTTTTATCCACCTTGTAGGACCTTGAAGTATGTCTAGAGGGGGGGTGATTAGACTACTTGACCAATAAAAACTTAACCTTTTCCCAATTTTAGAGTTTGGCAGATTTTAGCTATTTTAGGACAAGTCAAGCAATCATCACACAATTCAAGCAAGCACGCAAAGAGTATATAGGCAGCAGAAATTAAAGCATGAAACTTGCAAGAAAGTAAAGGGAAGGGTTTGGAGGATTCAAACGCAATTGGAGACACGACTGTTTTTGGCGTGGTTCCGATAGGTGGTGCTATCGTACATCCACGTTGATGGAGACTTCAACCCACGAAGGGTAACGGCTGCGCGAGTCCACGGAGGGCTCCACCCACGAAGGGTCCACGAAGTAGCAACCTTGTCTATCCCACCATGGCCATCGCCCACGAAGGACTTGCCTCACTAGAGGTAGATCTTCACAAAGTAGGCGATCTCCTTGCCCTTACAAACTCCTTGGTTCAAGTCCACAATCTTGTCGGAGGCTCCCAAGTGACACCTAGCCAATCTAGGAGACACCACTCTCCAAGAAGTAACAAATGGTGCGTTGATGATGAACTCCTTGCTCTTGTGCTTCAAATGATAGTCTCCCCAACACTCAACTCTCTCTCATAGGTTTTGGATCTGGTGGAAAGAAGATTTGAGTGGAAAGCAACTTGGGGAAGTCTAGAGATCAAGATTCATATGGTAGGAATGGAATATCTTGGCCTCAACACATGAGTAGGTGGTTCTCTCTCAGAAATGGTAAGTTGGAAGTGTAGGTTCGTTCTGATGGCTCTCTCCACGAATGAAGAGGATGTGGAGGGGTATATATAGCATCCACACAAAATCTAACAGTTACACACAATTTACCAAACTCGGTGGGACCGAATCGTTAAACTCGGTCGGACCGATTTAGTAAACCTAGTGACCGTTAGTGATTTTCGGTGGGACTGACATGCATCTCGGTGAGACCGATTCGATTAGGGTTAGGGCATAACGTAATCTCAGTAAGACCGATTACACAAACTCGGTGAGACCGATTTGGTAATAAGCTTTCCAGAGAGTTGGTCAGGTAAACTCGGTGGGACCGATTTGCTCTTTTCGGTGAGACTGAAATGTAACAAAAAGGAAGCAGCGAGTTTACATTGCAATCTCGGTGGGACCGATCGCTCACTTCGGTTAGACCGAAACGTTACGAAGGGAAACAGAGAGATTACAACCCCATCTCGGTGAGACCGAGATCCCTATCGGTAAGACCGATTTGCTTAGGGTTTGTGGTAGTGGCTATGACTTTTGGAATCGGTGGCGCCAGATAGGAAGAATCGGTGTGACCGATTTTGGCTTTGGGTTTAGGTCATTTGTGGATGTGGGAAAGTGGTTGAGGGTTTTGGAGCATATCACTAAGCACATGAAGCAAGAGGCTCATTAAGCAACACCTCATTCCTCCTTGATAGTATTGGCTTTTCCTATAGACTCAATGTGATCTTGGATCACTAAAATGTAAAATGAAGAGTCTTGAGATTTTGTGCTTGAGCCAATCCTTTGTCCTTAGTATTTTGAGGGATCCACTTTCATCATCCATGCCATGCCATTCATTGAGCTTTCCTGAAATAATAGTCTTGAAACAGCATTAGCTCAATGAGCTATATGTTGTTATGAATTACCAAAACCACCTAGGGATAGTTGCACTTTCAATCTCCCCCTTTTTGGTAATTGATGACAACATATAGATTAAAGCTTTGACAAATGATAATAAGATTGAATAACATCGTCGCTTTGAGAAGTATGTGATAAGCAAGAGCTCCCCCTAAATTTGTGCATGGGTTAAGATTTGCTTTGGACTACAAATGCACAATGAATTAGGCTCAAGGGTTACTCTTCCATGTCACATACAACTTGGTGGAGCACTCAAAATAATAAACAATGAATACATGCACTCATCACCAAGCATAGTGAATGATCACATAAGATAGATAGGATAATATCATCAAACATGCATAAGTGTAGTTTATGATCAAACACATGATCATCAATGTCTCACAAGCATAGTGTCTCAATCAAAAGCAAACAAAGTTTGAAAAACCACCAAATAAAGGAAGAGAGAACAAAAGCAATACTCTCTCTCTCGAAGCCTATGATCTATACACTTTTCTCCCCCTTTAGCAGCAAGTTACCAAAAAGTTCATAGAAAATGCATAGTGCTAGATCGACTCTTAGGCTTGATCTTCTGGTGGTGGTGTCCTGATAACTCCTTGGACGAAGGCTTCAGTTGAAGTAGAGGGTGCTGGAGTGGATGCTGGATCTGGTTGCACTGGAACTGTAGGGGCAGTAGCTGGTGCTGAAGTTGTTGCTCTAGTGTCTGTCACTGGCACTGCAACTGACCTCTGGGCTCTGGGCACTCTGGCAAACACATTTGTGGTAGTTTTTCCCTGCCTCTCCTGCATATCATCCTGCAGCTGCTCTACAACTGACTAAATCTCAGTTACTTTAACATCAAGGTCATGAAACTTGAGTTCCATGATTCTCTCAAGGCTCTCCTGATTCTGAGTGAGGGTGGACACTCCTTTCTCAATCCTCAGTGTAGATGCTATCAAGTAACCAAGCTGCTCATGTTTGGTTCTCAAGAAATATTCAGATGCCTCCTCTTGAGTTGGCATCTTGGCAGCCTTCTCCTTCTTTGCCTTCTCCTTCTTCTCCTGAGCTTGAACTGATTGTGGATCATCTTCATTCATGACAACCTCATTGTCCTCAAAGTCTGGATAAAGTGGAAAATGTTCCTTATCCAACTGATATTTCCCTGTGCCCATCTTTGAGTTGATCAATTCCTGAATCTGAGGTGCATATCCATAGCTCCTCTTCTGATCTGCTGCAGTCCTCTTAATGGTTCCAATAATTAGGCTCATGACTTTGAACTTCTGTGGCACATCAAACAAATGCAGCATGTTGATGGCATGCCCTCTGATCATGTTATGGTCACTAGACTTGGGCAGCAAAGTGTGCCTCAGAATCCAATTGATGGTTGGCTACCCTGACAGCAGAAAGTGAACTGATCCAAACTTGTGAGTCTCTACTGCCTTGTCTGGAATCTCCTTGTACATGTGAGCCATGGAGTTGTGACCCAACTTCTTCTTTGCATAAATGTCCAGGTCATCCTCATTTTCCTTGGGGGCATTTATCAGACTTGCCCATTCTTCAACAGTGGATTGGTACCTTGTACCTTCAGACATCCAAACAATTCTACCATCTGGGTAAAAATGTGTTGTGGAGTAGAACTGCATGATAAGCTCATCATTCCAGTTGGTGAACTTCTGTCCAACAAAATCAGCAACTCCACAAGCAACAAAGCTTTCTTGCACTCCAGGATAGTGCTGCTCATTGTCCTTGATGTAGGTCCAGTCGACCCACCTCATGTCACAAACTATGGGCTTCTTGTCCAACAGAATTGTTTCATAGAAGTCCTGCTGTTCCTTTGTATGGAACCTGTAGTCAACATCAGTTCTTCTTCTTGAAGCATATGGATCTTTCATCCTCCACAATCTCAGCCCTAAATCCTTCCTGATTCTCATGTCCTCAGCCACAGGATGGGCATCATTGTGGTCTGGTATCTTGGGCTTGAGATTTCTTAGGACCTGTCCTTCTTCATCCTCATCTTCAGCAACATTGGGCACTGGGCCCTTGTTCTTCTCAGCAGCTGGAATACTCCTAGTATTCCTCTTTGGAACTTGATTGGCCTTGGAGGCAGCTTTGGGTGCATCCTTGGGCTTCGATGGTGCAGCCCCTGATTTGATTGCATCTCCCATGAGCTTGGGTGCCTTAGGTGCTGGTGCAGCATCCTCTTCCTCTTCTTCAAAATATCTTCTCATTGAGGGCTTTCCGAGGACCTTGGCAGTTGTAGTTCTTGCTCTCTTCTTTTTCTTTTCTTGAGCCCCTTCATCCTCTGACTCAATTTGGAATTTCATAGTCTCTCCAGTAGGAACTTTCTGAGGTTTGGATGATGTTTCTTTCCTTGCAAGTGCCTCTTTGGGTTGAGCCTGAGCTGGCACTTGAGTGGACTTTCTTGGCTTTGGCATTGGTGTCCTCTTGGCAGGAACTTTCCTTTTTAGACCTGGTTTAGTGCTCTGTGCAGAGCCATATTCTTTCTTGAGAACTACCTTCTTGGAAGTAGCCTCATCTTCCTCAGCTTTGTAATCTTCATCTTCTGAATCTGAAGTTCTTTTCCTCCTTTGCCTAGTGGCAGCCTTAGGCAAATTTCTAGGAGTACTTCTGCTCCCTTCATTTGTAGTTGAGGGACTAGTGCCCTCACTCAAGTCCATCTGCTCTACTGACCTGTTATGGCTGTCACTCTGATCTGACATACTGCAAAAGCTGACTGCTGACCCTGTGAAGAGTTATAGATGAGATAGAATAGATGAGCATCACAAAATGTAGAGATTTTTCCAAAAGAATGATTCAAAAAAAGTTCAGTTTTAGTTTTCCACATAAAGCATTTCGGATCAACCAATTTTCAAACTCAGTTATACCGAAGCAGCTTTGGAACCTAAACTGATGATCTCGGTTGGACTGAGTCACAGTTCGGTGGCACCGAGACTGCTAGGGTTTCATAGAATCCTCAAATCGGTCGCACCGATTAGTAATTCTCGGTCAGACCGAGAGTCACTAGTGCAATGGCATAAGCCAAATCGGTGAGACCGAGTTTTTCAACTCGGTGGGTCCGATATGGTTTCGGCGGAAACCTAACCTATCGGGGAAACTGATCCGCGGACACCTATGGTGACCGAGCCCCTTTCGGTTCGGCAGAGGGCGGAGATCGCACGAAGAGCGGATCGAGGCAGTACACACGAGCAGTTTACCCAGCTTCGGAGCACTCCGGAGAGATAAAACTCCTACTGCTGCTTGGTTTTATTGGGTGTTTTTGCTCGGGAGCGAGATGAGCTACAAGACCGAGCGTGGGAGTGTGCTAGCTTCGAATGAATCGAACCCTCTCTACGTTGCACATGGGCCTCCTTTTATACGCTCAAGGGGTCACCAACAGGTGGCAACGTAGGCTAGAGGGGGTAAAAATGGAAAAAGAGATAGGTAGGTACAGCTACCTCCACTGTAGCTACAGCGTATCCTACCTAACCCTGACGGCAGGGGACAAGGGCATTCAATGCCCGTCTAAGTCGCCTAAACAGTGCAAAAAACGACCGTTAGGAGCGCCACTGTTCGCCATGATGGCTTGTTCGTGTCAGCGCCGCTTGCCACCACGCTCCGCTGGCTGCACAGCCTCCCGCCACGCGTGCCTGGAAGGGTCCCAGAGTGACACGTTGGTGGGTGTGCTGGAGCCTGGGCGTGCAGCGACCGCTTATCGAGGCAAGTATCTTGCCGCGGGCGCTACCTTGTCAGGCCCGGGAGCTTGTCGCTCGCCAGACCTTGCCGGGACGTGTGGTGCGTCGCAACAAGTTTCTTGAGGCGCCGTGGTTGGCCTTCCCGGCAAGCTCCTCTTGCCAGGGTCTTGTCTCTTCCCGGCAAGCTCCTCTTGCCGGGGCCTTGTCTTCTCATCTCGAATACCTTGTTCTTGAATGGCTTCCCAGCAAGCTCCTCTTGCCGGGTCTTGTTTTCTGAAGAGCCATAGAGGATCTTGGCGTTGACCTGGCGGGCCCTGCCGCGGGGTGCTGCAACTGCCCATGCACAAGTTCAGGATACTAGGGTACCCCTACTCTAGTACACCGACAGGAGCCCCCGGGCCTGGGCCACACACGGTGCCGAGCGCTGTTGGGCCAGGCCCAAAACAGGGCACGGGCACACACGGCCTGATCGTGCCATTTCCCACTCCGCATCCACCGCACCTCCCCCCTAACGGCACGCGTTGATTGCGGCGTCGTGGGAGAGGACGTGGGGGTATTCTTTATTCTGACAATGTGTAACGTCCGTCCCCTCCCTCTTTATAAGCAGAGGGGACAGAGGCAGTTACCCACCTTCGCCATTTCGCCCTTGCCATCTCCGAAATCTCCGCCGCTCCCCTCCGCTTCCAAAGCCGAAAGAGAGCAGTGCTCCACCCCCGTCGCCGCCGCCGCCACCACTTGCGCCGTCGACCTCCCGCACCGCCTCCTCCATGGCTCCGAAAGCCGCAAAGGGGAAGGCCGCGAAGACCGCGGCTGCGAAGGCCGTGAAGTCGACGGAAGCGCAGCGGCTCGAGGCGCTGCGGAAGGAGCAGGCTACCTTTCCCCCGGAGCTCACCGCGAAGGAGCTGAGGGATTGGTATTACCTCTTCTGGGCGACGGCGACGCGTGCGCATCTGCGCACGAAGGTACTTTCCGCCACTACCTCGCAAGAAGCTCCGGTTGGCGGGTACCCCTTCTTCGCCGTTTTCTTCTACTGCGGGCTCTGCCCACCCTTCTCTGATTTCTTCTGTGACATCATGAACACTTATGGCCTCCACCTCCTTGACTTCACCCCTAATGTTGTCTTGACCATGGCAGTTTTCGCCCACTTATGCGAAAACTTTGCCGGAATCCACCCCAATGTAGCTCTCTTTCGCCATTTCTTTATGCCTCACGTCGAGAGAGGAGAGACTCTTGTCGGAGGGATCCCCTGCATCTCGCGGGCCGGCAAGAAAGAGACCTATCTGGAGGGGGAACTCCGCAGCAAATGAGACGAGTGGAGAGCCGATTGGTGCTGGGTTGTAGAGGAGAACCCGCAGCCGTTCACCGCCCTGCGCCAAGCCCCAGCAGTGCGCGGCAATGACTGGAGCGCTCTGTCCACGGATAACGACAAGCTGAAGATCGCCACCACCCGGATCCTGCGTCTTAGACTTGCCGGGCTGACCGTAGGAGCTGTCGGCGCAGATTACCTTCGCCGCCGCATCGCCCCCTTGCAGGCGAGGGGGAGACCGGCCTGGGAATTCGGAGGCCCGACAGATATCATGAGGCTGCGCCCGGGCCTCAACTACAACTTCACCGTGCTTGAGCTTGACGGGATTCTTAAGGAGACATTCAAGCACGACCCTCAGCACCCCGAGTGGTTCAGGTTGCCGGCCGATGTTGTCCCTCTGTGCAACAACTCGTCGCGCGACCGCATCTGCGCGATGATGCCACTGTGCGACTCGCACGGGATCATCCCCACTTGGCAAGATCCTACCGACGAGGTCGTGCAACAGTTCTTTGACGGCCTAGTGGAAGTGGCAGTCAACGCCGACGAGAAGAAGCTCCTCACCCGCGACACCACCGACCAGGAGATGGAGCGCATCGCCACCAGGGCGGAGGAGGCGGCGGCAGCCGCAGCCGCGGGCGAATTTTGGTTCACAGTGGAGGAAGCAGACGCAGCGCTGGCGATGAGTCTTGCCGACGGGAGTGGCCCGAAGAAGAAGAAGAGATCGCCGCGCCTGACGCCGAATCGAGCGAGCCCGCCGAGGGTGCGAGCGGCCCGCCATCTCCGAGAAGCTTGCCGCGAGCGCAGCCCGCAGCGCAGCTGAGAAGGCGCCTCCGCAGGACCGGGGATGCAGCAGGGCAGCAAGCGGGCCAACAGCCGCAGCACCGTGCAACGCACTCCGCCGCGGCAGCAACCGGATCAGGGTCGTCTCAGGCCGCCGCCGCAGTCCCTGCCAAGCGGCCGAGGGATCCCACTCCTCCACCTCGTCGCGCCGGGGGTGGGCCGAACTTCGACCTCACCGCGCTCAGCTCCGACGAGGAGGAATAAGAAGAGTAAGCTTCCCTTGTTGTTCTTGTAGTTCTTCAACTTGTTATTTCTTGTTTTGCATCTGATCTGATCCACCTTGGAATCTTCCTTTTCAGGACTCTAGCCCAGAGGGCGGCGAAGAGGGCCAAGACTCCGATGGTTACCATCGAGGATGAGCCTACTCCGACAGCAGGAGGCGCACCCGAGGTCACCTTGCCGGATCCGGCCACTACTCTGCAGAGCAGCCCCCAGCGCAGCCCCCAGCGTAAGTACTTGGTCTACTTTCTGGTTATGGGCGTGCGTGGTCGCTCTTTTACTTTGTTGACATCTGATCGTTGGTTTGTGTTCGCAGGAGCAGAACAACTTCATCAGGAGGGCGTGGTGATCACCTCCGAGTCGTCGTCTTCTTCGACTACGCCGCCAAGGGCGGACTCTCCGGCAAGGAGGCGTTCCCCGGCAAGGGAACCATCTCCGGCAAGAGAGGAGTCTCTAGCAAGGGGCGGCACCAACGAGCCTCCGGTAGTGAAGTCCGTGGTCACGGAACCCAGCGCAAGTAACTCCTTTCTTGAAATATCTCTTATGTTCTTCTGCTGATTTTTCTTCTTGAGTGTTTATTTGATTTCTCCTTCTTCTCCGGTCATCAGATCCATCCCCCGCGGACCCGATGGAGACCGAGCCCACCGATGAGGAGGACGCGCGCGGCGAGGCCACCGCCACCGAAGAAGAGGCCGGCGCTGAAGATCCCGCCGGCGACGAGGCCGCCAAGGCTGCTGGCGCGGGAGCTGGCGGGGGATCCGGCGATCGCACTGACGGCCCTGAGGCCGCAGGAGCGCCTGGTGCTGCACCGACCGCCGATCCCTCCGCCGCTGCCGCAGCGCCAGCTCCGAGGAGCCCAGCCCGGCGCCTATCTGAAGGCCGGCGAGGGCATCTTCATCAAGCTCCCCTGGGCGTCAAGCTCTAGGGCGCCGGTGGAAGGAGAAGCTCTGGATAGAGAAGTGCTCGCCTCCGCAGGGTTGTCGGTCGTCGACGTGCCGGGAAGCAGCGACGAGCCTGAGGAGGAACGTTTGCTGCAGAGGCTGCTGGCGCTCTACCGCGCCCGCCAAGCCAAGTTGGAGTCCCGGGAGGCGCTTGTTGCGAAGGCGAGCGCGGACATAGAGAAGCGCGCGGAGGAGCTCCGGGGTCTTTGCCAGGAAACTCTCTGGGCTTTGGCGGAGGAGCGGGAGCAGCTTGCAGAGGAGAGGAAGGCCTTCCTCCTCGAGAAGGCCGAAGCCGAAGAGCAGCAGCGGCTCACCGGCGAGGCGCTATACACGCGAGAGGGCGTGCTGGCTCAACGGAAGGTGAACCTCGACAACCACGAGGAGGAGCTGGCCGCGCGCGAACAAGCACTTGGCGGGACGCTCCAAGAAGCAAGGGATGCGGCTGCAGCTGCCGAGACCGCCAAGAAGGAGTTGGAGGTAAGGGTGGCGCAGCTGGAGGCAGATCTGAAGGCGGGCGGCGAAGAGCTTGCCGCACTCAAGCAGGAGCGCGAGAAGGATGCGCTTGCCCACGGTGATCTGCAGGTCCAACTTGCCGAGAAGGGCAAGGAGCTAAGCGCCGCCAAGGACTCCAACGCCGACTTGGAGCTGAAGCTCTCCACCTTGACGGAGACGCTGGACACTGCCAAGAAACAAGAGGCAGACTTGAAGAAGGACATCAAGGCTAACGAGGCGTTGTTGACGAAGGCCGCCGAGACCCAGAATCTGCTCAGAGATACTGTGGCGCTCTAGACGGAGGGCCTTGTGAACATTGCTGCAGTTATCGAGGAGGAGCTGGCGCAGCTGGGAGCGGAAGGCTTCGGGTATCCCCCCGAAGAGAACCTCCAGCCTAGAGTCAAGCTCACTCTGTTCTTCAAGGGTGTGGCGACGGCTCTCCAGCAGCTCCGGGAAAGGATCCCAAAGCAGCTGGCCGACGAGTCGCGCTCGATTTGCGCCGGGGTCTTGGAGAAGGTGCTGGTGAAGGTGGCCTTCCGCAATTCGGGCCTGAACCTCTCCAACGTCCTCAAGAGGCTGCCGGCGGATGCTGATCTTGACGCCCTCAAGGCCCTAGTCGCACCCATCGTGAACAGGGTGAACGAGGTCAAGAGGGTTGAAGGCGGCCACGTAGATTAGGCCGTCTGTTCGTTGCTTTGCTTGTCGCTGCCAGTCATGTCATAGGAACACTTTGTTAGGGGCGCGACAAGCCACTTTTGTAATATAACTCTATCTTAGGTAATATTTGCTATGTTACTTCCTTTATTCGACTCTTGGCTTTGTATATTTCTGCCCTACGCTTTTTAGGGGAACTTGCCGGTGCAGGCACCCTTGCCGCGAGCGCCGAGTGCGGAACTTCAACAGCCTGCTGGCGGGGTCGCTACCGACAAGCAACCTCGTCGCAAACTAGCCGCAGCTCACTTAAATTGTTGAGCGGACTCGAAACAAAGTAAGGGCGCGACCAGCTGCGAGTTGGTTCCTTCGCGCACAGGTTTTTCATACAAAGCGCGGTCGTTCAAGGAAAATAACTTAAAAATTTAAAAACTGATCGCTCAAACTTTGGCAACTTAGCTTTTCTGTCGTTCGCTTCCCGGCAAGGCGAAACTTCCTTGAACAGCCCGGTCCACACCATTATCTTCTCCTCCCCCCCGGTAAACCTTGTGGGCGAGGGAACCTTCTTCCTTTTGAGAAAGAGAAAAATATAGTAATGATATGGAACCTTGCGGCTCGTTATTGCTTACCGGAGTTTGGTGCTGCACAAAGTGTCAGATGATATATGCAAAAAAGAAAGAATGCATGATATTGACAAGGTGTGCGAAGCACATGAGCTTTATTTATGCACGGGATCTGCGCCCGGCTTTGTACAAAGGATTACATGCAATAGCGGCAAGACTTGTACAAAAGGTGGTTGCCGGAAGAGCTTCCGGCAACCGCGCCCTATGGGTAAAACTTACGAACATGTTTCGGTCTCGAGGCGGACTACGCTGGGCCTAGTGACTCGTTTCACCCGATAAGGGCCTTCCCACTTCAGCGTCAACTTGTTGGAATTCTTGGCAGACTGAACACGCCGAAGAACAATGTCGCCTTCCTCGAAGCTTCTGGCCTTAACTTTGCGGCTATGGTAGCGACGCAAAGCTTGCTGGTAGCGAGTGGCTCGCACAGCAGCCTGAAGACGGTCTTCCTCAAGGAGCAGCGCGTCATCTTGTCGCAGCTGCTCTTGCTCGAGCTCATCATAAGCGAGCACTCGAGGCGACCCGTAAACGAGTTCCGTGGGGAGAACTGCCTCCGCTCCATAGACTAGAGCGAAAGGTGTCTGGCCAGTGGCTCGATTTGGCGTCGTCCTGATCGACCAAAGAACCACCGGCAGCTCCTCGATCCAGTTGCTTCCACACTTGTGCAGCCTGTCGAAAGTTCTGGTCTTGAGTCCCCGCAGCACTTCAGTGTTTGCCCTCTCTGCTTGACCGTTGCTTCTCGGGTGAGCAACAGAAGCGAAGCAGACCTTGGCGCCAAGATCTTGGACATACTGCATGAAGGTGCGGCTCGTAAATTGTGTGCCGTTGTTAGTGATGATCCTGTTAGGAACCCCGAAACGACAAACAATTGACCTGAAGAACTTGACTGCTGACTGTGCTGTCACCTTCCTCACTGGTTCCACTTTCGGCCACTTTGTGAACTTGTCGATTGCAACGTACAAGAACTCAAAGCCCCCGACAGCTCGGGGGAAGGGGCCGAGGATGTCGAGCCCCCAGACCGAAAATGGCCAGGATAAAGGGATCGTCTGGAGAGCTTGAGCTGGTTGATGTATCTGCTTGGAATGGAACTGGCACGCTTCACACTTGGTTACTTGTGCAGTTGCATCCTGGAGGGCTGTCGGCCAGAAGAAACCTTGCCGGAACGCTTTGCTAGCAAGTGCTCTTGCGCCAATGTGGTGACCACATATGCCTCCATGTATCTCTGCCAACAGCTGTTGTCCATCTTCCCGGCAAATGAACTTCAATTTCACACCGTTGAGCCTTATTCTGTACAGTGTGCTGTTGACAAACTTGTACATACTTGACTACCGGGCTACTCTTTCCGCTTCTTCTTGCTCTTCGGGAAGCTCTCCTGTCTGAAGGAAACGGACAATCTGCTGCGCCCATGCTGGAGGTTGCGGCTCGACAACAAGGACCAAAGGCACATATGTTGCTGCGGGAACATCCGCTTCCACGGCAAGAACCTGGGGTTCAGCCGAAGCGTGATGCCCCCCTACAAGCTTGCCGGAGCAAGACTTGTCGGGAGCATCTGCTTCAACGGAACAAACCAAAAGGTTTGCCGGAGCAGACTGCTCCTCAGCACTCTTGGTGTCAATCTTGGGGACCTTCTTGACGGCGGCTTCGGGAAGCTCTGCCGGAAAGTAGTCGCCGGAAATCAACTTCCTCTTCTTGTTCTGTCCAATTGATGGCGCCACAGATGGTTGAGTCAGCTTGAGCACAAAGATTCCTGGTTCCACAGGTAGCTTTAGTGCAGCGCACTTCGACAGGCCATCAGCAATGTCATTCTGAGCTCGCGGAACATGCTCCATTTGCAGGCCGTCAAAGTGTTCTTCTAGCTTCCTCACTTCATCAACATAAGCTTCCATCAATGGACTCTGGTAGTTCTTGTTCACTTGGCGGACGACAAGCTGCGAGTCACCCCTGACAATGAGCTTCTTGATCCCAAGGTCTGCCGCGATCCTAAGGCCAGCAAGCAAACCCTCATACTCTGCAGTATTGTTTGTCGCTTGCTCCTTGGGAAAGTGCATCTGGACTACGTACTTGAGGTGCTCTCCGGTGGGTGCGATGAGCAGCACGCCAGCACCGGCGCCTTGCAGCGAGAAGGCACCATCAAAGTACATGAGCCACTCTTTGCTTGTCTCCTTGACGGGGATGCTCGTTTCTGGAATTTCTTCGTCTGGGGTCGGCGTCCACTCTGCTATGAACTCTGCCAATGCTCTGCTTTGGATCGTTGCAGTGCTCTCAAACTTGAGACCAAAGCTTGACAGTTCTAGTGCCCACTCAACGATCCTGCCTGTTGCTTCTGGATTCTGTAGTATCCTCTTCAGCGGAAAGCGAGTGACAACTGTGATCTCGTGTGCTTGGAAGTAGTGGCGCAGCTTTCTCGAGGCCATGAGAAGGCCGAAAAGCAATTTCTGCACGCCAGAGTACCTTGATCTAGCCCCCTGGAGAAGGGAGCTGACAAAGTAAACTGGGCGCTGCACCATCTTCTTCTGCACCTCCTTGCATGCCTGCGCAGATCCATCTTTGTCGGGACCAGAGCTTGTCAGAGAAGCCCCCTGCTTGTCGCTGGATTCACTTGTCGCGGTCGCTGGCTCATCATCCGCCTCCCTCTCCGCTACTAACGCAGCACTAACCACTTGATTGGTTGCCGCTAGGTACAGCAGCAACTTCTCTTGTGGTTTAGGTGCGACAAGTATTGGAGTGGAGGACAGGTACCTCTTCAAGTCCTGCAGCGCAGCCTCCGCTTCCGGAGTCCATTTCATAGGACCTGCCTTTTTCAATATTTTGAAAAATGGCAGGGCGCGCTCAGCAGACTTAGAGATAAACCTGCTGAGAGCAGCCACGCAACCGGCAAGCCTTCGCACATCCTTGACGCGCTTCGGTGCTTCGATCTGCTCGATGGCCTTGATCTTGTCGGGGTTGGCTTCAATTCCCCGCTGAGACACAAAGAACCCGAGAAGCTTGCCGGAAGGGACTCCAAACACGCACTTCTCGGGGTTGAGCTTGAGGTTGATCTTGCGCAGATTTGCAAAAGTTTCTTCTAAATCTTGGATCAGGGTAGCCTTGTCCTTGCTTTTGACCACTATATCATCCATATAGGCTTCCACATTTCTGTGTATCTGTGGCTCAAAAGCGACATGGACTACCCTTGCAAATGTTGAACCAGCATTCTTCAATCCGAAGGGCATTCGCACAAAGCAGTATGTGCCACAAGGGGTGATGAATGCGGTTTTCTCCTCATCCTCTTCTGCCATGAAGATCTGATGGTATCCTGAATATGCATCAAGAAATGAAAGCAAATCACATCCAGCTGTGGAGTCAACAATCTGGTCAATGCGCGGCAAGGGAAATGGATCTTTGGGACAAGCTTTATTGACATCAGTGAAGTCTATACAAAGCCTCCATTTCCCGTTAGCCTTGCGCACGACTACAGGATTGGCCAACCACGTGGGATGGAGCACTCCTATGACAAGGCCTGCTGCTTCCAATTTCCTGATCTCTTCTGCAATGAACTCTTGGCGCTCCACTGCTTGCTTCCTGACTTTCTGCTTGACGGGCCGTGCATGAGGACAAACGGCTAGGTGGTGCTCAATTACTTTCCTGGGAACACCGGGGATATCAGACGGTTGCCATGCAAACACGTCGACATTCGCCCGCAGGAAAGCAATGAGCGCGCTTTCCTATTTGGGGTCAAGCGTGGCACTGATGGTGAAGGTACCACCAGTGCCGTCCTCCTTGGCGGACACCTTCTTGGTCTCGGGTGGAGCTGCCATCGTCTTCTTACACTTGCCGGTGGAGCTCGATGGTGCGTCCTCGACGGTAGCGCAGCACTCCGAAGAGGTGCGCTTGCCGGAGTGGGCATCAGAGCTCTTGCCGGACTTGGTCTTCTTCTTCCCCCCGGGAGCTTCAGCGGCAAGTGTGTTGCGATCAGCTGCGGCTGCTGCTTCCCGGTAGATCTTGTCGGCGCAGATAAGGGCATCCTTCTTGTCGCCAGGGACAGAGATGACACTTATCGGGCCTGGCATCTTGAGCATGTTGTATGCATAGTGAGAGGCTGCCATAAACTTGGCGAGTGCTGGACGGCCAAGGATCCCATTGTAGGGCAATGGAAATCGGCAACGTCAAATGTGATCCTCTCAGTTCTGAAGTTCAGCTCGCTGCCAAATGTGACCGGCAGCGTGATCTTCCCCTTCGACTTGCTCCTTCCCGGGTTGATTCCTTGGAATGTGCCGGTCTCTTCGAGCTCGCTGTTGGGGATCTGGAGTTTCTGAAGGACCGCGGAGGAGATCAGATTCAAGCCGGCCCCGCCGTCAACTAGCATCTTCGTGACCTTGAGGTTGCGGATAGTTGGTGAAACCAACATCGGCAAGTACCCGACCGCAGTTACGCGATCAGGGTGATCCTCAATGTCGAAGATGATAGGCGTGCTGGACCATTTCAGAGGCTTGCGTGACTCTACGGATGGTTCTGCTGCATTAACCTCCCGCATCCACTGCTTGAGTTGGCGGTGCGAAGTATGCAGAGAAGCACCACCGTCAACGCACATGACCTCTGTGGCTTTCTGAAACTCCTGCTCGTCGGCCTCATCATCATCCATGTCTTCGTCTTCGTCGTCGTCTTCATCCTTGTCGCGGCCACGGGGAGGCCTATCTCCTTGCCGCTGCTTGGCCTTGCCGCGGCGTCCTCCCCGGCCGGGGCGTTTCTTGCCAGCTCCTCCAGCACCTTCCTGGGCCTTCTCCTTGTCGCGTCGCTCGTATTCAGCTTTCTGCAGCTCAATGAGCTGCTCAACTTTCTTGCAACTCTGAAGATCGTGGCCCTTGGTGCGGTGGATCTTGCAATACTGCTTGCCGGAGCCGTCCTGCTTGTCGGCGGCCGCCACAGGCTGGGCCTCCTTGCCGGAGCTACCATCCTTAGTTTCCTTGGCGCCACCTCCGTTGCCGGACTGCTCGACAGCTAGCACTTCCTTGCCCTTCCTCCTTCTATTGTTCCGCCGCCGGCCTTTCTTTGCCGGGGCGGCATCCTCACTGTCAGATCCTCCTGCCCCTGTATCCTCTCCGGGGAGCCTCCTCCCCTCTTCAGCGCGTGCGCACTTGTCGGCCAGGGCATAAAGCTCGGCGACATCTCTGATCTTGCACATCGCCATCTCCTCCCTCATCCTGCGGTTTCGCACGTTCTGATGGAACGCGCTGATGACCGCGGCAGGGTGGACGTCTGGGATGTTGTGTTGTACACGGCTGAATCTCTGGATGAACTTGCGCAGGGACTCTCCTTCCTTCTGGGCGAGCAGATGAAGATCGCTCTCTTGGCCATGTGGCTTGTGGCCGCCTGTAAAGGCACCGACAAACTGATGGCACATATCTGCCCAGGAAGAAATGGAGTTGTCCAACAGGTGCATGAGCCAGGACCTGACGTTCGGCTTGAGCACTAGCGGGAAGTAGTTGGCAAGGATCTTGTCGTCCCGTCCCCCGGCAGCCTGCACCGCGATGGTGTAGATGCTGAGGAACTCCGACGGATGCGACTTGCCGTCGTACTTCTCTGGTACGTCTGGTTTGAAGTTTTTCTTGCTGGGCCACTGGACTTGCCGCAGCTCATGGGTGAACGCAGGGCAACCTACCGCGTACGGCAAGTCGCCTGGTTCCCCCGGCGCACGCATATCGACAGAGGGCCCAGCACGCTGGTCAGATTGACGCCGCGCTTCTCTTCGGCGCTCGATGCGGGTACGAGCGTCTTCTTGTTGTCGTTCACGGAGAACTTGGCGCTGGTCGCGACGAGCTCGTGGATCCGACGATGCGGTGGAGCCGCTGTCGGGGTAGATCCGGCGAGTCGGCGATCTTGGCCTTCTTGGCGTAGAGTGCGTGGAAGTTGCACCCCCATCGTTCTTGTCGCCACCGGCCCGCGTCCGGCAGTCTTGCCGCGGCAGCGAATTGCTTGGTTGCCGCGCAGTGTCGCCGTTGGCGAAGCCGATGAGACTCTGGATAGTGGCCCTCCATTCGTTGGTCTTGTCCACCGTCGGAGGGTAATCTAGGAGTAGCTGGGCCCGCGCCAAGGCTTCCGCTGGCGTTGTGGGCGGCAGAGGTGAACGGAGCGAGGAGCGGGATATGCTCGGACTCCTAACCAAGTTAGAAGGAGCAGTGTCCCGTCCAGGCGCCGCACCTCGCTGGGGCCAGCATGCCGGCGTGCATGCTGGTCTTGAATGCCACGCGAACCGACAGCTTGATCTTGGGCCAGCGGACGTATGGCACTGCGAACGCCATGACGCTGCTGGTCCCGCACTTCCTGAGATGGGCGCGGTGGGCGTATGGACGCCGAGGTCTGCGCGGCCTTGTCCTTGGACTTGGCAGCACTGTGGGCACCCTCGTCGATGTCCATTATTCCGCCGGCGTCCACTCCACCGTCCGCCTGCTCCGGAGGCGGTGGAAGCGACGCGGACGGAGCTGTTGCCCCCGAAGCCTTCTTCTTCGGTGGCATGTTGACGAAGATGATGAAGACGATGAAGGTCTGGCTCATGCGCACGCCGGATCGGGTTCACACGAACTCGACGCCCCCTACCTGGCGCGCCAAAGATGTCGGGGAAACTGATCCGCGGACACCTATGGGGACCGAGCCCCTTTCGGTTCGGCAGAGGGTGGAGATCGCACGAAGAGCGGATCGAGGTAGTACACACGAGCAGTTTACCCAGCTTCGGAGCTCTCCGGAGAGATAAAACTCCTATTGCTGCTTGGTTGTATTGGGTGTTCTTGCTCGGGAGCGAGATGAGCTACAAGACCGAGCGTGGGAGTGTGCTAGCTTCGAATGAGTCGAACCCTTTCTACGTTGCGCATGGGCCTCCTTTTATATGCTCAAGGGGTCACCAACAGGTGGCAACGTAGGCTAGAGGGGGTAAAAATGGAAAAAGAGATAGGTAGGTACAACTACCTCTACTGTAGCTACAGCGTATCCTACCTAACCCTGACGGCAGGGGACAAGGGCATTCAATGCCCGTCTGAGTCGCCTAAACAGTGCAAAAAGCGACCGTTAGGAGCGCCACCGTTCGCCACGATGGCTTCTCCGTGTCAGTGCTGCTTGCCACCACGCTCCGCTGGCTGCACAGCCTCCCGCCACGCGTGCCTGGAATGGTCCCAGAGCGACACGTTGGTGGGTGTGCTGGAGCCTGGGCGCGCAGCGACCGCCTACCGCGGCAAGTATCTTGCCGCGGGCGCTACCTTGTCGGGCCCGGGAGCTTGTCGCTCGCCGAGCCTTGCCGGGACGCGTGGTGCGTCGCGGCAAGTTTTCTTGAGGTGCCATGGTTGGCCTTCCCGGCAAGCTCCTCTTGCCGGGGTCTTGTCTCTTCCCGGCAAGCTCCTCTTGCCGGGGCCTTGTCTTCTCATCTCAAATACTTTGTTCTTGAATGGATTCCCGGCAAGCTCCTCTTGCCGGGGTCTTGTTTTCTGAAGAGCCACAGAGGATCTTGGTGTTGACCTGGCGGGCCCTGCCGCAGGGTGCTGCAACTGCCCGTGCACAAGTTCGGGATACTAGGGTACCCCTACTCTAGTACACCGACATAACCCTAAAAATTTGAATCTCATGTAATCTATGGATTACTTTGGCTAGATAGAAGAGTCTCAATCGTGGCAAGAATCAATAACAGTACAATGTGCTAGGAATTAGACGTGGATAGCACAAAGATTGAGTCCATACCCTAACTTGGCGGTGGACTTGCTACGGCGGCAACGGTGGGGACGAAATCCATTGACGATGGCGGAGACCAGCGATAGGAGGCTGCTGGCGACGAGGAGACGATCCGGAGACCTCCGATGGCAGAGCGAGCTGTTGCTCAGGCGAAGGGTTTCGGAGAAATTTCCAAAATTTTGCCCGTGGCTATATATAGCCCAACCCTGTCGGTGTGACTGAGTGGAACAACTCGGTGGCACCGAGATGCATAACTGTGTTTAGTTACAGCAAATCGGTGAGACCGAAAAGTTCAAATCGGTTGCACCGAGATTGAAAACTCAGATCAACTTGATGATCTCGGTAGGACCGAAATGGTGGAATCGGTCTGACTGAGAATCACAAAGAGGTTTTGGAATTTTAAGTTTATGACGAATCGGGGACTCCGAGTGCTCCTCACACAGAGTGGTTTGAATATGACTTGATCAAATTTTGTGATGTAGCATGAATAGAGTTTGAGATGAGAAAAGCATAGATAGCTAAAGAAGGTTCTTAGGCATTCTTGTCCATCCACTTGGCTAAAAGAAAAGAACCCAAACAATCAAAACAACAAGTGGATGTCCTTGAATGAGTAAAATATGCACCAACATGCTCACACAATAAGATGGCAAATGAAATATGTGGCAAAGCATGCGCAACCAATACTAGCATCTATCAAGCAATTGGCGATGACTAGGTCATCTATATATGAGTATATTTACTTAGGAGTCAAATGAGAACATTTGATCATAGGTCATACTCATCGTTTAAGCTCAAGTGGGGTTACCACTTTTACATAATGCATTGATGTGTTCACACCTTTAGAGTTGCTTTGACTCAATTCTTAGAGTTAAGCTCCCCCTAGATGTGAGATCCCCCCTTAGAGGGATGAACTAACCTTGGGTTTTGTCGATGATGACTTCAGGTAGGTGTTGAAGATGTAGATGCTCAATGTTGATGTAGATCATTTGGAGCAATCCTTTGGAGTGAGTTGCACTTTCAACTTACCTACATGGGTTAGTCCCACAAGGAACAAACAAGAATATCCATAGACATAGAGTGATGCACACACAAGATGATGTCCATGAATTCATTGGGTTACCTTGTCCCTTGTCTTACCAACATGAGGGTTTGTGACTCCTTGAACTAGTGCAAGATGTGGAAGTTGATTGCACTTGTTCTTGCCATAATGATATGAGTGAAGAATGTTGGCGGAGTCACCCTCAAGAACTCTCTAGTTCTTCTTCTTCGGGATCCACATCATCTTGATGGGAATCCTTGGAGTTGTAGTTGTACTTGATGAAGTAGAACTTGACGTAGTCTTGGGGACCCACTTGAACGAGGCTTTAGGTGCTTCTTCAAATGCATCAATCTCTTCTTGAAGCTTGTCCTTGCCTTTGTTCTTGTGGTCTTGTGGTGGAAGATCATCTTGAGCTTGTGTTCCCTTGAAGGAAGTAGGATCATACTTCTCTTGTTGAGGAACAAACTTCGTCTTGGGGTATTGATCTTCTTCCCACTCAACTCCATTGGCATTGAACTTTCGTTCAAAACCAACACCTTGATTCTTCGGTGCCTTCCTTGCTTGCGTACAATTTCCTCGAATTGCTTACTCCCGGCAAGGCTCTTGTAAACACCTTTCTCTATAATTCCCTTCAATAAGCTATTTTCTTGCTCAAGTGTAACTTGGCTAAGAGAATCATTAGTGGAATCAAGAGAAGTACTAGAAGCAACAATATTGGATTTGACATTATTATTGTTACTACTAGAGGAAGTATCTTTCTTGTACTTGTTACTAGACTTGACTTGAGGCATGTAAGTAGATAAGAGTAAATGCTTGGCAATGTAAGAAGAACTTTTCTTGCGGAGATCATCATTGATTGCTTTTAAGAACTCATGCTCTTGCTCAAGATTGAGCTTTTCAAAGCGTAACTTCTCATGAGCCCTTAAAAGTTCTCGATGATATTCAAAGATAGTTTCATGAGCCAACTTAAGAGTGTTTAGTTCTTTAGTTAGAAGCTCAATCTTCTCCTTATCATTGTCATTCATTTTATCTTGATTAGCATGATTAATTGACGTTTCATCATAGTATTCATCACTAGAGTTGTCAAGAAGTAAATCATCATCCACAAGCAAGTCATCTTCATCACTATTGAAATCAACATACTCAGGATGTGTTACCTTTGGACCTTTGGCCATGATGCATCTTCCAATGCCTTCATTTGGTGAATCAAATATGTCATAGGAGTTGGTTGACACAAGTGCTAGACCGGCAACACCTTCATCTTGAGTATATTCGGAGTCGGAGTGATAGCTTCTCTCGGAGTGATTGTCGGAGTCGGAGCCGGAAACCCATTCACCAACATGAGCTTGATGTCTTCGTTTTGTGTAGCTCCTTGATGACTTGTCCTTCCTTTCCGAATCCTTGCTTCTCCGTGAGGGTCTTCGTTCATAATGATCATCTCTACTCCTCCTCTCTCTTGGTGGTGATTCTTCTCTTTTGCTTCTTCTTCTTGGAGAATCTTCTCTTCTTTTGTAGGGTGTCGTACACTCATTGGAATAGTGTCCGGGTCTCCCACAATTGTAGCAATTGCGCTCACGACTAGAAGATCTCTTGTCATTGTAAGACCTTGACTTGGAGCTTCTTTCTTTGCTTCTACTTTTGTAGAATTTGTTGAAGTTCTTCACCATTAAGCTCAATTCTTCATTGAAGGTTGATTTCTCACTTGATGATGTGGGGGCTTCACTTGAAGCTTTGTAAGCTCCACTTGACTTGTTGTGAAGTTCCTCCTTATCCTTGAGTGACATCTCATGAGCAACAATTCTTCCAATGACTTCCGTTGGCTTGAGATCCTTGTAGTTTGGCATCATTTGAATCAATGTGCACATGGTATCGTACTTTCCATCCAATGGTCTTAGGATTTTCTTGATGATGAATTTGTCGGTCATCTCTTCACTTCCTAAGCCGGCAATCTCATTTGTGATAAGAGCAAGCCTAGAGTACATTTCAGTGACACCTTCACCATCCTTCATTTTGAACTTGTCAAGCTGACTTTGGAGCACATCCAACTTGGATTCCCTGACGGACTCGGTACCTTCATGCATATCAATCAAAGTATCCCAAATTTCCTTTGCATTCTCAAGACGGCTGATTTTGTTGAATTCTTCAGGGCACAATCCGTTGAAGATGATATCACAAGCTTGAGCATTGTATTGCAGCATCTTCAATTCTTATGCATTAGCTTCATGGTTCGGTTCTCTCCTATTGAAAAATTCACCTTGCAAGCCAATACAAATAATTGCCCAAACGGCGGGGTTATGTCCAAGAATATGCATTTTCATCTTATGCTTCCAACTAGCAAAATTAGTACCATCAAAGTAAGGACCTCTACGGTGATAATTTCCCTCGCTAGACGCCATACTCTCCTAGGTTGTGAAACCAAGGCTATGACCACCAAAAGCTATGGAAATCAAAGCAAATGGAAACCTGGCTCTGATACCACTTGTAGGCCCTTGAAGTATGTCTAGAGGGGGGAGTGATTAGACTACTTGACCAATAAAAACTTAACCTTTTCCAAATTTTAGAGTTTGGCGGATTTTAGCTATTTTAGGACAAGTCAAGCAATCATCGCACAATTCAAGCAAGCATGCAAAGAGTATATAGGCAGCGGAAATTAAAGCATGCAACTTGCAAGAAAGTAAAGGGAAGGGTTTGGAGGATTCAAACATAATTGGAGACACAGATGTTTTTGGCATGATTCCGATAGGTGGTGCTATCGTACATCCACGTTGATGGAGACTTCAACCCACGAAGGGTAACGGCTGCGCGAGTCCACGGAGGGCTCCACCCACGAAGGGTCCACGAAGTAGCAACCTTGTCTATCCCACCATGGACATTGCCCATGAAGGACTTGCCTCACTAGCGGTAGATCTTCACGAAGTAGGCAATCTCCTTGCCCTTACAAACTCCTTGGTTCAACTCCGCAATCTTGTCAGAGGCTCCCAAGTGACACCTAGCCAATCTAGGAGACACCACTCTCCAAGAAGTAACAAATGGTGCGTTGATGATGAACTCCTTGCTCTTGTGCTTCAAGTGATAGTCTGCCCAACACTCAACTCTCTCTCATAGGTTTTGGATCTGGTGGAAAGAAGATTTGAGTGGAAAGCAACTTGGGGAAGGCTAGAGATCAAGATTCATATGGTAGGAATGGAATATCTTGGCCTCAACACATGAGTAGGTGGTTCTCTCTCAGAAATGGTAAGTTGGAAGTGTAGGTTCGTTCTGATGGCTCTCTCCATGAATGAAGAGGAGGTGGAGGGGTATATATAGCCTCCACACAAAATCTAACCATTACACACAATTTACCAAACTTGGTGGGACCGAATCTTTAAACTCGGTCGGACCAATTTAGTAAACCTAGTAACCGTTAGTGATTTTCGGTGGGACTGACATGCATCTCGGTGAGACCGATTCGGTTAGGGTTAGGGCATAACGTAATCTCGGTAAGACCGATTACACAAACTCGGTGAGACCGATTTGGTAATAAGCTTTCCAGAGAGTTGGTCAGGTAAACTCGGTGGGACCGATTTGCTCTTTTCGGTGAGACTGAAATGTTACAAAAAGGAAACAGAGAGTTTACATTGCAATCTCGGTGGGACCGATCGCTCACTTCGGTTAGAACGAAACGTTACGAAGGGAAACAGAGAGATTACAACCCCATCTCGGTGAGACCGAGATCCCTATCGGTAAGACCGATTTGCTTAGGGTTTGTGGTAGTGGCTATGACTTTTGGAATCGGTGGCGCCGGATAGGAAGAATCGGTGTGACCGATTTTGGCTTTGGGTTTAGGTCATTTGTGGATGTGGGAAAGTGGTTGAGGGTTTTGGAGCATATCACTAAGCACATGAAGCAAGAGGCTCATTAACCAACACCTCATCCCTCCTTGATAGTATTGGCTTTTCCTATAGACTCAATGTGATCTTGGATCACTAAAATGTAAAATGAAGAGTCTTGAGCTTTTGAGCTTGAGCCAATCCTTTGTCCTTAGTATTTTGAGGGATCCACTTTCATCATCCACGCCATGCCATTCATTGAGCTTTCCTGAAATAATAGTCTTGAAACAGCATTAGCTCAATGAGCTATATGTTGTTATGAATTACCAAAACCACCTAGGGATAGTTGCGCTTTCACACCTGCTACTGCACGTAATGCGAGGCGGTTTCCTTGACACGTCTTATCAAAGCAGATATCGTGTTCCCTTATCACGGGATTCTCATCAATACGGGCATGGGTAACCCAGCCGTGCCATCAATCGTGGCGCTTGGGAAATAAGCGATTTTAACGGGCACGTGGGGAGGCGCACAGTTTCTACCGCCTTTATAAAGAGACAAGGATTCTCCTGTTTCACCCACGCCTCCTTCCTTCTTTGCTCATCCATTCTCGCACGTTCAAGCTCCAGCGCCCCAGTTCTCACCTCCTTCGCGCAGTCAAACATGTCCAGAGCGGGAGGCAAGTCGATGGCCTCCTCCATGAAGGAGGAGGACATTACAAAGCTCCGGGCGGCCGGATACTTGGCCGCAGACATCGCGCACCGGCTTCCAGATGCAGGGCAGATCATTCCGACTCCGGGACCCCACGAGAGGGTCGTGTTCCTTGCCCACTTTGTGTGCGGACTGGGGTTCCCCCTCTACCCATTTGTCCGCGGGCTCATGTTCTATTACAGGCTGGATTTTCATGATCTGGCCCCTAATTTTGTCCTCAACATCTCGGCGTTTATCATTGTGTGCGAGGCTTTTCTTCGCATCAGGCCCCACTTCGGCCTGTGGCTGAAGATCTTCAACGTGAAGCCAAAGATAGTGGTCGGCCAGCAGGCGGAGTGTGGAGGCGCCATGGTGGGCAAGATGCCCAGCGTCACCTGGCTCGAAGGCTCCTTTGTGGAGACCGTGAAGGGGTGGCAATCGGGGTGGTTCTACATCACCGAGACGCGCGACACCAACAGGGTGGCGTCCCCGAATTCCGATCCAGCATCCCCGTGCGGCTCACCTCTTGGAAGAAGAAGGGCCTAGCCTGGGGTGCATCCGCCGAGCTGACCGGACTCCAGAACTGCGTCAAAAACATGATATCCAAGAATATCAAGCTTGTCAACGTGGTCTAGGTCATGCTATTTCGCAGGATTCTCCCGTGTCAACGACGGGCATTCAACCTATGGGAGTTTGACGCGGCCCAACACCAGACACTGCAAGAGCTCTTCGACACGACACACAAAGACGTCTAGAGGGTGTTGTTCAAGGCCAGGGAAGTTCCTCCTCCCACCTCCGAGGACCGTGGACTCAGCGCCAAGCACCACGCCAATGCGGTAAGCATTCTACATTTCGCAAGATGTGCCTTTCCTTAGTATGTTCGTGGGAGGAACTTAAGCCACCGTAGTGATCTAACAGGAATATGTGGCAACGGCAGAGCGGATCGACTGTCCGGCTCCGTTGCCTGAAGATCCAGCAACCGCTCTCCTGACGGAGATGCTGGTTCCGGCGCCCTATGAGGTGCCGGAGAAGAAGGCCAAGAAGAAGACCACGAGGACCAGGAAAATCCTCCGGTGCAAGGTGGTGCCGGACTCGTCTTCTGAAGACACCAAGGCGCACTCCTCCAACGACAATGAGGAGGAGGAGGAAAACCCTCTCGCCCAAACCGAGGGGTAGAAGAAAAGGAAGGCCGCCCCTTCCGGGGAGGCCGAAGGGTCCAAGAAGGGAAGGACCCTCCCTCCGGACCATTCCACAACCGCCGCCTATAGCGAGGAGGAGTGGCTACCCAGGGCCAAGCCCCTGGCGAAGTCGTAAGTATTCGTATGCCAGGATACTTCTTGCATGTTTTAGCTTTATGGCATCTTATTATGTCAAGATTTGCTTGTGCAGTCCGTCCAAAGCCCACATTGACTTATCCTCCTCAGATGGGTCCTTGAGCTCGTCGGAGATGAACAGCTTATTCGTTCCCGACGGCTTGCACTCCCCGGCCCGCGGATGACACCGAGGTGTTATCTCAGAGTATACCGGGCTAGGAGGAGGTAGTCTTGGAGACGCCTCAAGGCGAGACTCCTGATGACGGGCTCATGGGGGGGAAGATCCCCATGGATTTGGATGAGGGGGGCCGCAGCAGGCTTGGCCCCCAGCTGGATACTGCGCCAGAACCTCCAGTGGTTTCGGATTCAGGCAGGCAGCCACCCGCCAAGGGGGGCGAGGCGTTTGTGCCGATGACCTCTGTCCATCCAGAGGCATCAGATAACTTGGTGGAAGCGCTCCAGAGCGCTTCCTTTGATGAAGGACACCGTACTCTTATGAGTACGGTGATTGCGAAGGTTCAGTCCGCCAAAAGCGGATTGACCGAAGCCTGCGGCGGCCTCCTAACAGGCTTTGAGGTAAGTAATTAAAATTATGAGAAAGTATCATAGTGTAGACAGTAGCCCCTGATGCTCTGTTTGGTGTTCGGGAAGAGAAGCTGAACAGAGGATCAAATATTATTCCCAGGAGTCTAATCATATTATGTCTATGTGAATAAGCAGGCGTCACTGCTGGCCGCCGCCGCCGCCACTACGGAGGTCTCCGGACTGAGGTAGAGCCTGGGGCGGGCCGAAGAAGATCTCGGCCTCGTGAAGAGGCAGCTCGAGGAGAACAAAGGTAAGCAATACCCCGTATGAATGTTATATAAAGGGAAAAATCGTGGATGCTAATAGAAGCATGATAAATTTTACTAGGGGCCCCAACCGAAGTGGCGGCCCTTAAGAAGGCGTTGTCTGAGGCAGAATACAAAGAAGCCAAGGAGCGCACCAAGCGCGAAAAACAAGTGGCGCGAGTTGATGAGGTCCAGCAAGAGCTTCAGGACTTCGTCAAAAAATTCGAGTCCTTGGAGTGTGACTCCAATACACAAGAGTCGGAGCTTGCAAAGGCCAGTCAGAGCACGCTAGACGCCAAGGCCGAAGCCTAGAAGGCCCTCCAGGAAATTGAGGCAGCCAAGAAGATAGCTGGGGTAAGGCTTTCATTATGAAAAGCAAGCATGTGAAGGAGACTTTCCTTTTACTTACCCGAATTCGGAGCTCTCCAGGAGCATTCGTAGATCTGCCGTGCAGCATCTCTGATGCTGCAGAGTTCTACCGGGCTGAGGAGGGGAGCTCGACAGATAAGCTGTTTTGGTCCCAATATATTGGGGCCGAACATCCGATGCCCTTGAGCGACCAGCTAAAGCAACTGGTCGAACTTCACAAGGCGGCCGAACTGGCCATGAAGGACTTCATAGTGCGGCTGTGGCCTGGCGAGCCCCTGCCCAGCAGCTACTTCGACGTTGTCAAGTGGATGGTGAATGCCTGTCCGCAGCTTGAAGTCGTTAAGCGGTCTATTTGTATTGAGGGTGCACGCAGGGCCCTGGCCCGTGCGAAGGTGCACTACGGGAAGATGGACGCCCAGAAGCTGGTGACAGAGGGGCTGCCGAAGGGCAAGGAGCATCGCCACCCCGAACAGTATTATGAAAATTTCATTAAGGGTGCCCGCCTTGTGGCGGATGAATGTACTAAGGATGTGATATTTGAATGAATGTACTCATGTCATCCTATATTATGAAAACCAGTTCATTTGCTCTATGTAGCACTTGTTAATTTAGAATATTACCTTCTGTGCAGACGTTTTAAAAAATCTTGAGAGTTGGCCAGTCGTCGGCTTCCGCCCCCATGTAACTAGTACTGGGGTGTTCGGGATAAATATAAACACTCTTTATCCAAGTTTTTGGTCCTTTTAAGGAGGTGTTTAGCGCCACGAACGAGGCAATCGGACTATATGGCTTTACCGCCCTCACTTAGCCATAGAAGTCTACAATTTTAAATTTTGGCGAAGCCCCTAGTATCCAGAAAGCCGGACTCGGGGTGCTATGCACGCCTAAATCGAACGAGGCTGATTCCTCGCCTGAAGCGGAAAAAATCTTTAAGGATTTGAGACCTCTCAAACAGCGACCAGCTCTCTCCTTATCATGACAGTCAGTTTTCGGCTTTCTCTACTGAGGTGCTCGTCCGGAAGAACCGGGACACAATCGCAGTAGTTCTCCCTGCGCTACCTTAGCCGATATAGCGGAACGTAAGGTACCAAAACATAGGAGCCGGGCAAACCCAACTATTGACCCAAGACATGATTCGGAGCTGATGCATATAGTGCTATAAGTTCGGGGTGCTGCACTATCGAAAGTGTTCGGACTTGTCTTGCCAGGTTATGGGGTACTGAAGCCCCTGGCAAACTGGTCGTGCCAAAATGCACGGGTATAATAAATAAGCAGTAAAGAAGAAGGGGTAAATAAACGTAATAGCAAGCTGACGCTGTATACTATTTTCCCTTGTTATTCAAATGATACATCAAAGCGTACATATACAAGTAGTGCAATAAGCAGTATAGGACTGTTTGACACATCCTGACCAGGAGCGGGCGGTATGCGGGTATGTAAGATAGGTATAACGACCATTATCACAGACCACCTGAGGATTCCCTCGTATGCGAAAGCTTCTTGTCCTCCTGGTGTGTCCGTCCTGCTATGTGTCCGATAACCGGGCTTTCGGAAGAGCCTCCTGAAGATAGGGACCTGAAAGAAAAAAGGGGTGCAAAGATGCGTGGGTCCTGGGGTGGTCGAACCGCATTGTGGACCGTGTCATGGCCGTCCCTCCGCATATGCCCAGAGTATTTTAAGTGCATAGTTGTGTACGCGCGGCACGAATGCCGCTGCTTGACTGGGGCTAGGGCGGAGACCGAATTGCTAGTCGAGCTCTGGATGTTCCAGACGATCCTGTTGTGGAGTACTCCGGACTCGCTTGACGGTATCCGGGTTCTTTATCGCCGAATTGGCTGTTTGCCTAAGAAGGCTGTTTTGTACTTCCGCAGAGAGGGCCGCAGTGTGCCCCTCCGTGCGAAGCGAGCGCTCTGTGTTTACATTAACTGTAATAACCCCGCGAGGTCCTAGCATTTTGAGCTTGAGGTATGCATAATGCGGTACCGCATTGAATTTGGCGAATGCAGTTCGTCCGAGCAGTGCATGATAGCCACTACCGAAGGGGACGATTGCAAAGATTAACTCCTTGCTTCGGAAATTGTCCGGAGATCGGAAGACCACTTCCGGTGTGATTGAGCCCGTACAACAGGCCTCCACACCAGGTATGACACCCTTGAAGGTGGTTTTTGTGGGCTTGATCCTTGAGGGGTCGATGCCCATTTTGCGCACTATATCCTGATAGAGCAGGTTAAGGCTGCTGCTGCCACCGTCCATGAGGACTCGTGTGAGATGGAATCCGTCGATGATGGTGTCAAGGACCAATGCGGTCGAACCGCCATGACGGATACTGGTAGGATGGTCCCTGCGATCGAAAGTGATCGGACAAGAGGACCATGGGTTGAATTTTGGGGCGATTGGCTCCATCGCATAGACGTCCCTTAGTGCACGCTTCCGTTCCCGCTTGGGGATATGGGTTGCGTATATCATATTCACTGTTTTCACCTAGGGAGGGAATTTTTTCTGTCCTCCCGTGTTCGGCGGTCGGGGCTCCTCGTCGTCGTTGCTATGCAGCCCTTTTTCCTTGTTTTCGGCATTCAACTTGCCGGGCTGTTTAACACCCAGCATGCCCTGTTGGTGTGGTTGGCTGGTTTATCGGGGGTGCCGTGAATTTGACATGAGCGATTGAGTATGTGGTCCAAACTAGACGAGCCCGGACTGTTTCTTTTGAATGTATTTTTCCGCTGTCCGGATTTAAAGCCTCTGAATCCGGCATTGACTGCCGTGTCTTCGGTGTTGTCACCATTATTGCGATGCTTGTTTCTGTTTCATTGTGGCTTGGCGTTGCTATCCCTGGCGTTTGAATCGCCTGAGTTTTTGGGTGTGATGTAGCTGCGAGCCAACCAGCTGTCCTCGCCCGTGCAGAAGCGGGTCATGAGTGTCATGAGGGCTGCCATGGACTTCGGCTTCTCTTGGCCGAGAAGTCGGGCGAGCCATTCATCGCGGATGTTGTGTTTGAGGGCCGCTAAGGCTTCGTTATCCGGATAGTCGACAATTTGGTTCTTTTTAGTTAGCAACCGAGTCTAGAATTTCCTAGCTGACTCTCCGGGGTTTTTGGTTACGTGACTTAGGTCATCAGTGTCCGGTGGTCGCACGTAAGTGCCCTGGAAGTTATCGAGGAACGCATCTTCCAGATCCTCCCAACTGCCAATGGAGCTTGCTAGCAGGCTATTCAGCCAATGCCGAGCCGGTCCTTTGAGCTTAAGTGGTAGGTACTTTATGGCATGTAAGTCATCGCCGCGGGCCATGTGGATGTGGAGAAGAAGTCTCCGATCCATACCGCGGGGTGTGTTGTGCCATCATATGATTAAATGTTTACAGGTTTAAACCCTTCTTGGAATTCGTGATCCATAACTTCATTAGTGAAGCATAGGGGGTGTGCGGCGCCTCTATGCCGGGCTACATCCCGGCATGTTTCAAATGAATCCGGTCTATTGTATTCGGCCCAGCCGGACTTTGGTTTATTATATCCGACGTGATGGTCATTATCACGTCTTGTGGCGCGCCCCCATGATCCGTAGATCGATCTTGACTGTCCTGCTTTGTTTTCCAACACATCTCGCAGGTCCTTCGTGTAGCCCCGGGCCTTAGTGTTATTGTTTGATTGGCCACGGGGTGCGGTCTGGACTTCGGGCTGGTACGCCGTTTTGTCGCGGCCACGGGGTGGCCAGTCAGCCGCATCATGCGCTGGTAGCTTGGGTTTTAAAGCCTCCTCCTAGAGTTGAGGTAGCAACCTGCGCTTTGGGTAACTTTTGCTAGGGCGCTCGAGTCCGTATTCCTCGGCAGCCAGGACAACGGTCCATCTGTCAGTTAGCAGATCTTGATCAGCTTGAAGCTGTTGCTGCTTTTTCTTCAGGCTTTTTGCAGTGGCTATAAGCTAGCGTTTGAAGCGCTCCTGCTCGACGGGATTCTTAGGCACGATGAATTCTTCGTTGCCAAGGCTCACTTTGTCTTCGGAGAGAGGCATGTAATTATCATCCTCTGATTCTCCATCAGTTGCCTGTTCTTTAGGGCTAGCTTGCCCATCCTCTTGCTCGGCCTACTCGAAGCCTGGCTGGGCAGGATTGTCTTCGTCTTTGGCCCCATCTGGATTGTTATCTCTTGTGCCGGTATCACTATTTTTGCTATGGCGGGGCTTGGAGCGGCTCCGATGATGCTGGTGTCTAGATTGCTTCTCCAAGGGGTTATCTTCCGTTGCCTCATCGCCATTGCTTTCTTTAGGGGTGTCCACCATATAAATATCATATGATGAGGTGGCAGTCCAGCGCCCTATAGGCGGTGGTTCCTGTTCTTCTCTTGCATCATCGTCCATACCGTCCATGTCTTCGGAGTCGAAGTCAAGCACGTCGGTTAAGTCATTGATAGTGGCTATAAAGTGGATGGTGGGTGGGAGACGAATTTCTTCATCGTCCGCTCCCCACTCGAGCCGCACATAGTTCGGCCTAGAGTCTCCTGACAAGGAAAGAGACCTTAATGAGTTTAGCATGTCACCCAAGGGCGAGTGCCCGTCGTGATCCCGAATACTGTCCGACGGCAGGTCAAAGTCATGCCCGTCGTGACCGTTCAACGCACCTATCATGGGCTCGAATCCATCGATGATCAAGTCTCCGCGGATGTCGGTAGTATAGTTTAAGCTTCCAAACCTGACCTGATGGCCAGGGGCGTAGCTATCGATCTGCTCCAGATGGCCAAGCGAGTTGGCCCGCAGTACGAAGTCGCCGAATATGAAGATCTGTCTGGGAAGGAAAACCTCCCCCTGGACCGCATCGTTGAAGATGATTGAAGGAGCCATCAAGCCATACAGCGACGGCATAGTGGAACTCTCAATGAAAGCACCAATGTCGGTGTCAAAACCGGCGGATCTCGGGTAGGGGGTCCCGAACTATGGGTCTAAGGCTAATGGTAACATGAGGCAGGGGACATGATGTTTTACCCAGGTTCGGGCCCTCTCGATGGAGGTAATACCCTACTTCCTCCTTGATTGATCTTGATGATACGAGTATTACAAGAGTTGATCTACCACGAGATCGTAGAGGCTAAACCCTAAAAGCTAGCCTATGATTATGATTGTTCTTGTCCTACGGACTAAACCCTCCAGTATATATCGACACCGGAGGGGGCTAGGGTTACACAAAGTCGGTTACAGAGAAGGAAACCTACATATCCGAATTGCCAAGCTTGCCTTCCATGCAATGGAGAGTCCCATCCGGACACGGGATGAAGTCTTCAATCTTGTATCTTCATAGTCCAACAGTCCGGCCAAAGTATATAGTCCGGCTGCCCGAGGACCCCTTAATCCAGGACTCCCTCACCGGCCTCTGTTGGTGAACGTAGCAATAATTCAAAATTTTCCTACATATCACCAAGATCAATCTAGGAGATGCTAGCAATGAGAGAGAGGGAGTGCATCTTCATACCTCTTGAAGATCGTGAAACGGAAGTGTTACAAGAACGCGGTTGATGGAGTCATACTCGCGGCGATTCAAATCGCGGAAGATCCGATCCAACGGAGAACGGACGGCGCCTCCGCATTCAACACATGTACAGCCTGGGGACTCTCCTCCTTCTTGATCCAACAAGGGGAGAGGAGAATTTGAGGGAGAGCACCGGCAAGTCTCATTACACGTTCCGTAACGCATGATCCTGTGACTAACTCCTTAGTCACATTGAGCTCATTATGATGATGCATTACCAAGTGGGCCCAGAGATAGCTCTTCGTCATACGGAGTGAAAAATCACAGTCTCGATTTGTGCCAACCCAACAAACACTTTCGGAGATACCTGTGGTGCACCTTTATAGCCACCCGGTTACGTTGTGACATTTGGTACACCCAAAGCATTCCTACGGTATCCGGGAGTTGCACAATCTCATGGTCTAAGGAAATGATACTTGACATTAGAAAAGCTCTTAGCAAACGAACTACACGATCTTGTGCTATGCTTAGGATTGGGTCTTGTCCATCACATCATTCTCCTAATGATGTGATCCCGTTATCAATGACATCCAATGTCCATGGTCAGGAAGCCATAACCATCTATTGATCAACGATCTAGTCAGCTAGAGGCTTACTAGGGACATGTTGTGGTCTATGTATTCACACATGTATTACGGTTTCCAGTTAATACAATTATAGCATGAACAATAGATAATTATCATGAACAAGGAAATATAATAATAACCATTTTATTATTGCCTCTAGGGCATATTTACAACAGTCCCCACTTGCACTAGAGTTAATAATCTAGTTCACATCACTATGTGATTGTAATGAATACAACACCCATGGGGTTTGATCATACCTTGCTTGTGAGAGAGGTTATTAGTCAAGGGTCTGAACCTTTCAGATCCATGTGTGCTTTACAAATCTTTATGTCATCTTGTAGATGCAGCTACCACGCGCTATTTGGAACTATTCCAAATAACTGTTCTACTATACGATTCCGGTTTACTGCTCGGAGTCATCCAGATTAGTGTCAAAGTTTGCATCGACGTTTTACGACAAACTCTTTTACCACCTCTATAATCGAGAAAAATTCTTTAGTCCACTAAGGATAACTTTGACCGTTGTCCAGTGATCCATTCCTGGATAACTCTTGTACCCCTTGACTGACTCATGGCAAGGCACACTTCAGGTGCAGTACACAGCACAACATACTGTAGAGCATAGGGGACGACCTTCATCTTTTCTCTCTCCTCTGCCGTGGTCAGGTCTTGAGTCTTACTCAATACTCACACCTTATAACACAGACAAGAACTCTTTCTTTGCCAATCTATTTGGAACTCTTTCAAAATCTTTTCACGGTATGTATTCATTTGAAAGTACTATCAAGCGATTTTGATCTATCCTTATAGATCTTGATGCTCAATGTTCAAGTAGCTTAATCCAGGTTTTCCATTCAAAAACACTTCTCAAATAACCCTATATGCTTTCCAGAGATTCTACATCATTTCCGGTCAACAACATATACTCATCAAAAATTCTATAGTGCTCCCACTCACTTCTTTGGAAATACAAGTTTCTCATAAACTTTGTATAAACCCAAAATCTTTGATCATCTCAGCAAAACTTATATTCCAACTCCAAGATGCTTACTCCAGTCCTTAGAGGGATTGCTGGAGCTTTGCATACTTGGTAGCATCTTTTAGGATTGACAAAACCTTCTGGTTGTATCACATCCAACCTTTCCTCAAGAAAACTGTCGATCAAACAATGTTTTCACATCCTATCTGCAAGATTTCATAAATAATGCAGTAACTGCTAATATAATTCCAAAAGACTCTTAGCATCGCTACGAGTGAGAAAGTCTCATCGTAGTCAACTCCTTGAACTTGTCGGAACACATCTTAGCGACAAGTCAAGCTTTCTTAATGGTGACACTTACCATCATTGTCCGTCTTCCTTTTAAAAATCTATCTGTACCCAACAGCCTTACGACCATTAAGTAGTTCTTCCAAAGTATACACTTTGTTTTCATACATGGATCCTCTCTCGGATTTTATGGCCTCGAGCCATTCATCAGAATCCGGGCCCAACATTGCTTCTCCATAGCTCGTAGGTTCAATGTTATCTAGCAACATGACCTCCAAGACAGGATTATGTACCACTCTAAAGTAGTACGCATCCTTGTCAACATACGAGGTTTGGTAGTGACTTGATCCAAAGTTTCATGACCATTATCATCGGCTTCCACTTCAATTGGTGTAGGCTCCACAAGAAAAACTTCATGTGCCCTGCTACACACTAGTTGAAGTGACGGTTCAATAACCTCATCAAGTCTCCATCATCCTCCCACCCAATTCTTTCGTGAGAAACTTTTCCTCTAGAAAGGACTTGTTTCCAAAAACAATCACTTTTGCTTCCAGATCTAAAATAGGAGGTACACCCAACTGTTTTGGGTGTCCTATGAAAATGCATTTATCCGCTTTGGGTTCGATCTCATCAGCCTAAAACTTTTTCACATAAGCGTCATAGCCCCAAACTTTTAAGACACAACATCTTAGGTTTCTCTAAACCATAGTTCATATGGTGTCATCTCAACGGAATTATGTGGTGCACTATTTAAAGTGAATGCGGTTTTCTCTAGTGCCTAACTCATAAACGATAGTGGTAATTCGATAAGAGACACCATGGTATGCACCATATCCAATGGGTGCAGCTATGATGTTCAGACACACCATCACACCATGGTGTTCTAGGCGGTATTAGTTGTGAAACAATTTCCACAATGTCTTAATTGTGTACCAAACTCGCAACTCAGATATTCATCTCTATGATCATATCATAGATATTTTATCCTCTTGTCACGAAGATCTTCAACTTCACTCTGAAATTACTTGAACCTTTCAATAATTCAGACTTGTGTTTCATCAAGTAAATATACTTAGAATCTACTGAAATCATCTATGAAGTAAGAGCATCACGATATTTACTGCGTGCCTCAGCACTCATTGGATTGTACACATCAAATGTATTACTTCCAACAAGTTGCTCTCTTGTTCCATCTCACTGAAAACGAGGACTTTCAGTCATCTTGCCCATGTGGTATGATTAATTTGCATGTCTCAAGTGATTCAAAATCAAGTGAGTCCAAACGATCCATCTACATGGATTTTCTTCATGCGTATATACCAATAGACATGGTTCGCATGTCTCAATCTTTTGAAAAACGAGTGAGTCCAAAGATCCATCAACATGGAGCTTCTTCATGCGTTTTATACCAACATGACTCAAATGGAAGTGCCACAAGTAGGTGGTACTATCATTACTATGTTATATCTTTTGGCATGAACATGTTTATCACTACGATCGAGATACAGTAAACCATTCATTTTAGGTGCAAGACCAATGAAGGTATTATTCAAATAAACAGAGTAACCATTATTCTCCTTAAATGAATAACTAT
Source organism: Triticum aestivum (assembly GCF_018294505.1). Classification (NCBI taxonomy): domain Eukaryota; kingdom Viridiplantae; phylum Streptophyta; class Magnoliopsida; order Poales; family Poaceae; genus Triticum; species Triticum aestivum. Next base: position 184,357,157 of record NC_057807.1, read on the forward strand.
ATTGGGATAAAAATAATCCAGTCATGTCTATGCTCAATGCAAACACCAAATAACACTTATTTAGGTTTAACACCAATCCCGATGGTAGAGGGAGCATGCGATGTTTGATCACATCAACCTTGGAAACAATTCCAACACATATCGTCATCTCACCTTTAGCTAGTCTCCGTTTATTCTATAGCTTTTTATTTCGAGTTACTAAACCTCTGCAACCAAACCGGTATCTAATACCCTGGTGCTACTAGGAGTACTAGTAAAGTACACATTAATATAATGTATTTCCAATATACTTCTGTCGACCTTGCCAGCCTTCTCATCTACCATGTATCTAGGTTAGTTCTGCTTCAATGATTGTTCCCCTCATTATAGAAGCACTTTGTCTCGGGTTTGGGTTCATTCTTCAGTTTCTTCACTAGAGCAGCAAATAATTTGCTGTTTCATGAAGTATCCCTTCTTGCCCTTGCCCTTCTTGAAACTAGTAGTTTTATTAACCATCAACAATTGATGCTCTTACTTGATTTATACTTTCACGGTGTCAAACATCATGGATAACTCAAGGATCATCATATCTATCCCTGATATGTTATAGTTCATCATGAAGCTCTACTAGCTTGGTGGCAGTGACTTTGGAGAACCATCACTATCTCATCTGGAAAATTAACCCCCACTTGATTCAAGCGATTGTGGTACTCAGAAAATCTAAGCACATGCTCAACGATTGAGCTTTTCTCCCTTAGTTTGCTGGCTAAGAAACTTGTCGGAGGTGTCATACCTCTTGACATGGGCACGAGCCTGAAATCCCAATTTTAGTCCTTGGAACATCTCTTATGTTCTGCGACGTTTCAAAAACGTCTTTGGCGCCTCAATTCTAAACCGTTTAGCATTACGCACTGAACTATCACATAGTCATCAAAATGTGTATGTCAGATGTTTGCACATCCATAGATGACGTTCGAGGTTCAGCACACCGAGTGGTGCACTATGGACATAATCCTTCTGTGTAGCAATGAGGACAATCCTCAGTATACGGACCCAGTCCGTATAATTGCTACTGTCAACTTTCAACTATATTTTCTCTAGGAACATATCTTACATAGTAGAACTAAAGCGTAAGCTACGACATAATTTGCCAAGACCTTTTGACTATGTTCATGATAATTTAAGTTCATCTAACCAAATTATTTAAGGAACTCCCTCTCAGATAGACATTCCTCTAGTTATCTAAGTGATACATGATCCTAATCGACTAGGCCGTGTCTGATCATCACCTGAGACGGACTAGTCATCAACGGTGAACATCTCCATGTTGATCGCATCTACCATACGACTCATGTTCGACCTTTCGGTCTCTCGTGTTCCAAGGCCATGTCTGTACATGCTAGGCTCGTCAAGTCGACCTAAGTGTTTCGCCTGTGTAAATCTGGCTTACACCCGTTGTATGTGAACGTTAGAATCTATCACACCCGATCATCACGTGGTGCTTCGAAACAATGAACCTTCGCAACGGTGCATAGTTTGGGGGAACACTTTCTTGAAATTTTAGTGAGGGATCACCTTATTTATGCTACCGTCGTTCCAAGAAAATAAGATGTAAACATGACAAAAATCACATGCAAATCATAAAGTGACATGATATGGCCAATATCATTTTGCGCCTTTGATCTCCATCTTCGAGGCGCGGCATGATCACCATCATCACTGGCATGACACCATGATCTCCATCATCATGATCTCCATCATCGTGTCTTCATGAAGTTGTCTCGCCAACTATTACTTCTACTACTATGGTTAATCGTGTAACACCCTGGATACAACTTTCGATACTTGTAACTCCAACTCTTGCCTTTTCCGGCTATGTGATATGTTATCTCCTCCGTGGTTGGGTTTTTGTCTTTCGTTTTGCATTTTGTTCATGTCATGCATCTCATCTCATAGCATCATGCACATTGCGTCCGCATGTTTTCATAAAGTTTGCATCCGCTTGTAGTTGCCGCGTCCCCCTTTCCTTTCGTTGACCATTCCGAGACCAACCTTGTTCTTCATTTTCCCTCTTGCCTAAACTGGAGTCTATTTGTATAGTGCATCGACCCTCGCTCGTGTCTGAAACTTCCCCGAACCCAAACCGCTCAGTCATCACCGTTGCATTTAGATCATCCCCAATCATCTGTAAAATATCTTTGGTTATTTGTTGGGCTCTCCTAGCCTATTTTTCTCGGTCCGTCTGATTTCGATCGGAGGGACTAGATCGCCCTAAGCTAACCTTCATGCTATATATATAGGTTCAAACCCTAGTCTAGGCAGTCCCATCCATCCAATCCCTCACCCGCCGCCGCCACTCTCTCCCTTGGGATCCTCCCTAGTCTCCTCCTCGTCTTCCCCACCCAGCCAACCACCATCCGTCTCAGATCCACCTCCCTCCGACCGCCTCTCGTGATTTCCGCGCCACCGAAATCCCCTTGCAGCTAGCCTCTCCCTCCCTCGTTTTCACCACCACCAACCGGAGCCTGCAACCACGATTCAAATCCTCACCGCGAGCAGCCGAAAGCCCGAGCCCCCGAGCTCCTCCCGCTCGATCCCTTCCCGAGCACCTCGTGCCCGACTTCCGCTGCTCCCGTGCGCTTCTAGGAGCCCCTCTGCCTCTGCCCGAGCTCCCCATCACCCTCGGCCCTGCCTCGTCGTCTGGCCGACACCGGAGACCGGAACCTCGCCGAGGATGAGTGCCCCGACAGCCCCGCTCCTTTTTTTTCTTTCTCCCTGCTTCGTCTCGATCTCTTGTAACTTTCCTTCTCTCCCTTCATTCCTCTCTCAGGGAGCACCAGACGCGTCGCTGCCGCCGAGCTCGCCATCGCTTCCTCCAGCCTCCGTTTGGCACGGTGCCACCAGATCCGGGTCCCCAACGCCCGGGTCCGCCCATTCCAAGTGCTTCCCGTTGTTGCCGTTGAATGTCGCCGCCGGGAGCCCCGCTTCAAGTCCCTACCACGGCTAATGCCCTTCTGCTGAACCTCGCACCTGCCACAGCCGCTGCATTGCCTCTGCATCAAGCGCCCGGCTCTGCGCCGGTCTGCCGCCCCGTCTCTGGCCCCTACCCGCTGGAGCCGCGCCTCCTCGTGCCCCGCAGTACCGCCGTGCCGCGCCCCTGCTTCCTCTGCATTGAAGACACGAGCACCCCGCCCGCGTTGACCGCTCCAGCGACTGCGCGCTAGCCTCCAGATCCAGCCCAACACCATATCTGGCCCAAGGCCTCTTTGGTGAGCACCCGCATGCGATCTTGCGCCCCCTACGCACTATTGTATCTCGCGCCGGCCCGTGTGGTTCAGTTTTGGCCTGTTTAGGTTATTTTTTCAGTCCTGCGAATTTGCTAATTATCCCAGGTTTTACAGATTTGCAGAAAAAAACCCTAAGCATCATGCATATAATAACTCATGAACCGTGCATCGAATTAAAATGATTTAAACATGTAAAATGCTTAGAATTTTGTGTAGATTAATAATATGGAACTTTCATCCATTTTTAGAATGTTTAACTTGTTGTTCATTTAAATTTGCTTAAATGCCATGCTAAAATGATTTATTTCATAACTAAATAACCGTAGCTCCAATTTTAATAAACTTTATATGTAAATGGGGTGGAAAAATGCCTAGTTTAACTTGGTGGCATTGTTTTGCATGTTTAACAACTCTAAAATATGGTTTAGGGCAGAATAGTACCAGATTCGAAATATGCATATGGGGATTTTCCGGAATTGTTGTTTGTTGTTCCGGCCTCATTTAAACTTGCCTAGATAGGTAGTTTAATTATGCTTCACCTCTTGCCATGTTTAACAACATTTAATATTGCATGTGGTGTTTTGTCAATATGCAACTTGTTACATATTGAGCTCCACTTAACTTGTAGTATTCTTTGTTGCACTTTGCCATGCCATGCCTCTTTAAACCGGACATTCATCATACTTGATTGTGCATCATGCCATGATTATGCTTGTGTGTTTACCATGTTGTTTGCTTCTTTCCGGTTGTGCTTCTTCTCGATAGTTCCTGTTTCATTGCGATCGTGAGGATTCGTTCGCCTACGCTTGGTTCGTCTCCGTCCGTTTGTCTTCTTCATGGACTCGTTCTTCTTCCTAGCGGGATTTCAGGCAAGATGACCATCACTCTGGATCTCACTACTATCATTGCTATGCTAGTTGCTTCGTTCTATCGCTTTGCCGCGCTACCTCTCTCTTGTTGATCAAGCCTCCCAAATTGCCATGTCAGCCTCTAACCTTTTCACCCTTCCTAGCAAACCATTTCTTGGCTATGTTGCCGCTTTCCTCAGCCCCTCTCATAGCGTTGTTAGTTGCAGGTGAAGTTGAAGATTGCTCCATGATGGACAGGATTATGTTGGGATATCACAATATCTCTTATTTAATTAATGCATTTATATACTTGGAAAAGGATAGAAGGCTCGGCCTTATGCCTGGTGTTTTGTTCCACTCTTGCCACCCTATTTTCCGTCATACCGGTGTTATGTTCCTTGATTTTGCGTTCCTTACGCGGTTGGATGATTTATGGGACCCCCTTGACAGTTCGCTTTGAATAAAACTCCTCCAGCAAGGCCCAACCTTGGTTTCACCATTTGTCTCACCTAGCCCTTTTTCCCTTGGGTTTCCGGAGCCCGAGTGTCGATGTCAAAACCGGCGGATCTCGGGTAGGGGGTCCCGAACTGTGCGTCTAGGCGGATGGTAACAGGAGACAAGGGACACGAAGTTTTTACCCAGGTTCGGGCCCTCTCGATGGAGGTAAAACCCTACGCCTGCTTGATTGATATTGATGATATGGGTAGTACAAGAGTGGATCTACCACGAGATCAAGGAGGCTAAACCCTAGAAGCTAGCCTGTGGTATGATTGTTGTAAGGGTTGTCCGTCCTACGGACTAAACCCTCCGGTTATATAGACACCGGAGAGGGCTAGGGTTACACAGAGTCGGTTACAATGGTAGGAGATCTACATATCCATATTGCCAAGCTTGCCTTCCACGCCAAGGAATGTCCCATCCGGACACGGGACGAAGTCTTCAATCTTGTATCTTCATAGTCTTGGAGTCCGGCTGATGATGATTGTCCGGCTATCCGGACACCCCCCAGTCCAGGACTCCCTTAGTAGCCCCTAAAACAGGTTTCAATGACGACGAGTCCGGCGCGCATATTGTCTTCGGCATTGCAAGGCGGGTTCCTCCTCCGAATAATTCATAGAAGATTGTGAACACCAGGATAGTGTCTAGCTCTGTAAAATAAATTCCACATACCACCGTAGAAAGAATAATATGTACACAAGTTCAATCTGCTGACGTATTTTGTGGCGTGACGTGACACCGCTACCAAGCCTTTACTTCAATCGTTTTTATTATACCACCTCAGCGCGTTTAGCGAAGCGGTTTCCTTGGCATGTCTTGTCGAAGCAGAGATCGTGTTCCCCTTATTCCGGGAGTCCCGTCAATACAGACATGGGTAACCCAACCGTGCCCATTGCCACGCCCCCTCTATCGAAGGTGAGTCCCAAATGGTCACGGGGACGGCTCTTGGTATTCTCCCTCTTTATAATGAGACCAAGGCTCATTTCTTTTCTTCAATCCTCAATCGAATCTGCCCCTCGCCCCGAGTTCCAACACCCAGAGCCCCAGATTCGAGTGCTTCGGACCTTCAACAATGTCCGGCTCCGACACACAGGGCCGGTGGATGCCCTCCTCCGTCACGGAAGAGGACGTGCTCAAGCTGAGAGAAGCCAGGTACCTGACCTACGAGATTTCGCATAGGTTGCCCGCCAAAGGTCAAGTCATTCCTACTCCCGAGCCCAGCGAGAGCGTCGTGTTTGTGTCTCACCTCCGTCGGGGTTTAGGCTTCTCAATGGATCCTTTCGTGAGAGGGCTCATGTTTTACTATGGGTTGGAATTCCATGACTTGGCTCCGGAGTCCATCCTCCACATCTCATCATTCATTGTTGTCTGCGAAGCCTTCCTCCACACTACTCCTCACTTCGGTTTGTGGCTCAAAACCTTCAACGTGGAGCCGAAGATGATTGAGGGGCGTCAAGCAGAGTGCGGCAGGGCGGTTGTAAGCAGGAGGGCCGATGCTCCATGGCCCGAGGGCTCCTTCCAGGAGGAGCTCGGCTTGTGGCAACAGGAGTGGTTCTATATTACCGCTCCCAGGGGCAGCAGGCAGAAGCCGCCGCCCATCTTTCACTACTAGGAAAAGGCCTACTAATGGCGCACCTAATTTGGCCATTAATGGCGCATTAGTGGTGCGCCATTAGTTCCACACCATTAGTATATTTTAGTAATGGGGCACCACTGGTGCGCCATTAGTATCTGGTATACTAATGGCGCACCTCAGATGCGCCATTAGTATATACAGCAGTGCGCCATTAGTATGCCTCCCAGGGGGCCATGTATACCCAGGTGCTTTGGCATACTAATGGCGCACAACAACAAGATGCGCCATTAGTAACTTCGGCATACTAATGGCGCACTATTTAATGATGCGCCATTAGTATACTTTGGCATACTAATGGCGCACTGTGATGTGATGCGCCATTAGTATGAATATTAGGTTTTTTTTATTTTTTTATTTTCTGTTTTTTGCACAGGTTACAAAATGTATAATTGGACAAAATATAGACAGCACACATCAACAACAGATTCATCGAATACAATAGAAGATTAGTCTTTGAATACAATTCATCATATTAGTCTCCGAATACAATTCATCATATTAGTCTCCGAATTGAAAAGACCGAACAAAGATAGAACATTATATTACAAGTCTCGAGACCGCGAGTAGCGAGTTTGTCTTCACATTACAAGTCGATATCGATCATCTAAACTACCATCACATAGAAGAGAGCTGCGGTCATCACGATGACCATCATCACGATGAAACTCGTCTTCATCCGGTTCCTCCAACGCTCCCTCCCCTCTCCCGCTAGATAGCGGGCGTATCTAGATTCGGCCTCAGCCCTAGTGGTGTACCCTTTGTAACTGTTACCGCTGAATTGGTGAACCTGTCTCCGACACTCTTCCCAGTCGTCGTAGACTCCGGGAACCTTACCCTTGTACACGACATACGACGGCATCGCTATGCACTAGCCAAACGAAACGTTAGTACCAATTCACAGACAATACATAAGCAATATATAAGTATGCAATAGAACGATCGGAAGAGAAAAGAAAGACATTAATAGCATCGATTACATGTAAGTTGAACGACTCTCGAAACCAAAGAGACATACTACAAGTTCATTAAAGTTTAATTACAACATGAGCCAATCGATGTTTCAGAACTAGAAACAGCATCACTACTTTCGACTCGACTCAAGGGACCGGAGCGTGGATGAAGCCGCTGTCTATCATGGGAGTCATGAAATAACTGTCGTTGTCAGCCTGCATTTGTAGCATTGTGTCGATGTCACTGTTGGACGGTTGATTTCTGAGGTAGAACTGCCCCGAGGTACGAAGGACATCTTGATGGATGATTTCCGCAAACTGCGACTGGATGCGAAAGAATTCTTGTCGGAGGTCCGCGTCCTGGATTGCCGACACGCTCTTTGCCCAATCTTTGAGTTTACTCGGTAGCAGAAGTTGATGATGGTCCCGTACGATCGCCCGCATGTGATGGATGGTGTAGTAGGCACCCTTCTGACCGCCAGGCGGCTGCTTGACGCAGCAGAACGTCGTATTGTGGGAGAACACGTGCTTGCCGTACTTACGAATAGGCTTGGTGAAGGTGCCTCCAGATTTGGCGTAGCCGGGGAGAACATCATCAAGAACCTTCTTTACATTTGTGTAGTCTACGTTTGACTGACGGTCCGGGTCGAAATACGTGGCCATGGAATATTTGGGGCTTAGGAGGATGAGCGTGCAATGTGTGTCACTGCAGAAAACATGGAATGTTAAAAGAAAAACGATCGAAATCTAAGAATTCATATGTTACGGGCCAGTTGAGGGGAGGACTTACTCGGGAAAGTAAGGCACGAGGAAGTTATCCTTATCTTGGTTTGCCAGAATGACGCCTTCGAGGTAAGAACTCGCGACTTGCCGGTCCCCAGCGCTGCCCAAGATCTTGGAACGCATGTAGAAGGGGTCGACTATCAAGATGTCTGGGGTCTTGTCGCGAATGATCCGCATCTCCATACTCAGCGAAAATAGCCGAACGAAGGTGTAGTGCAGCGGATGAAGGTTCAACATAGCCTGGATGTCATAAAACCGCAGGACGATCGTACGCCCGATGGAGTTATCCACAAAGCCCTTGCCCTCTGGCACCTTGGCCGCGAAAACCGGGTATGCCACATCCTTCTCTCTGAGACGCCGCTTCTCCAAAGAAAGAACACTGTCATGCAGACTCCGTATAGCACCGGTTGCAGCATTGAGCATATTTGTCGGTAGCATCGCCCTACCCGCCACATGCACCCTCCTCGAGATATCCTAAGGTGAAGGTGGCCCGTCCTGAGCACGGATCGTACTCGGTGCCGGCTGGCTCGCACCCTTCTTAGTCTTTCTTTTGCGTGCCTTCTTCTTCTCCTGTAATGGGACCGAGTTCTGCTCACAGACCGCCTTCTTGAGTGTGTTGGGGCTGATAATATTTCGCACCTCGCCTATCTGAGGCTCGGTGAAGTCGACAGCTGGAGGCGTCTCCTGAGAGCTGAACGGCAGACGACGCTTGTTGCAACTTGGCTTCTCCGCGGTACCAGCTAGATCGAGCACGTCTTTTGTTGGGTTGGGTTCTTGAGAAGGAGGCCCCATGAAGTCGCCATCGTACCCATGATCGGCAAAGTACTGATCGACGTTGCCAAATGTATCGTTATCGTCGTCGTTCTGATCCTGTGCGATATGCATGTTTGGATCCAGTGGCATAGGGATGTCCGGCACCGTTGCGGCGGTCTTGCCATGGGGCCGACTTGGCGCCGGCACGACTAGCGGTGTTGTCTTTGGGGTGGTGTCCCCCGCCCCCAAACGAATCTGGCTCTTCGACCAAAGCAGGGGCCAGCTCAGGCAGGCGCTGAGGGTCATCAGGTCATCATCGTCGGCCCTGACGGGTCGAATCGGAGGTAACAACTCGTCGCTGCCTGGCAGCACCCGAACCAGTTGAACCCTAAACAAGTTGGGTGGCATCTGGGTACCGTGGAACAAGGGGTTGCCCGGTTGAACGATTTTGCCCTTGGCGACATCGACCAACTCGTTGTTCACGAAGTGCAGGAGAGTGCACGGAACGTCGGCGGCGCCCTGCGAAAACATGTAGGGCGTCAGGGATGCCCAGTCAAAGGCAAGGAGATGAAGTCCTTGGCCGAGAGAGGCTTAATTAGTTACCGTGATGATGGCGTCGAGCTCGGCTAATGTCGAGGCACCGCCAACGGCGGGCGTGCAGTTGACGGAGGGGCCGCTTGCTGCAGAGGTGCCGACCGGCGTACACCCGGGTGCATTAAGCTCCCGTGCCGGCATCGGAGACACCAATGCTGCCTCCGCCGGAGGCACCAATGGCCCCGCCATCGCATTCTGCGAGTTGCTGGCCGTAAAGCTAGGAATCGGGGGCGGCCCCTATTGGCCGCCCGCAATCCACGCACTCAACCCCTCGATCAAGGTAGGCACAATGGCGGTGATCGTCACTCCGAGTTGTTGTTGCACTTGCTCTTGGACAATCTCCAGAATCCGCGCCACCTGTGCCTTGAGTTCTTGAACCTCGCGCGCCTGGCTTTCCGAGCTGGTCTTTTTCTCCTTTCGCCCACCATTGTTATAGTATGACGACCATTTTGTCGACAAGCCTTTGCCGGCCACACGACCAACTGACGTCGGCTTACTGAGCTTATCCTTGTTCTTCATTACATTCAACGCCCTATTTAGAGTGGTGTCCCAATGGTTGCTCTTAGTCGACCCCGCGCTACTGCTTTCAGTTGCCTGCGGAAGGAATGTGAACCATTTAGAACTTTGGCTTCATTAATTAGAATGCAACCATATGGAGCTAATTACGCGGGGGTGTATTCCTTACCAGAACAAGCTCAAGCGCCCTGGTCTTCGGATCTGTGGTAAGCTCCTTTGTTTTCGGGTCCTTCTTGTACCGGGCCCTGACAAAGTTCCTAGTCTGCTTGACACCGTATTTATCGAAGAGGGGCGGTAGGCCTTGCTCGGCACGGTCCGCCTCCTCCTTGTCCCATATAGGCTCCGCCACTCTGTAACCGCCAGGACCGAGTGTGTGTTCTCCTATGTTCAGCTCCCGCATTTCTTTTCCCCACTGACTTGATTGGGAGTTTGCGGTGCTCGAGCAATTGATCTTGAAGTCGTTGTAGTCATCTTCGGTGATGGAAGGATTTTTCTCCTTGATCTTCTCATAACTCTCATCTTTCTCGATCATTCTCTTCACATTGCTTTTCCAAGTAGACAGGGCCTTGCTCATCTTCATGAGGGCAGCATTGTTCACTTTATTCCCTTTGAGGCTTGTGTTTTCAAATTCAGCGGGGAACTTGTATCATTCATGCAGCTTCGTGAAGAGGAGGTTGCGCAAATTCCCTCGGTCAGGATGCCTCAGGTTCTCGGTGTTGATCGAGACGGTGTTCCGGAGAATGCACCCGAGCTGAAGCGAGTACCCCTTGACTATTCGTTCGGGCGCCGTTGGATTCCCGTCGGAGTCCACTTCAGTAACTTCCTCCTTGAGGGTGAGGAGCACGATCGGGCGCTGGTCCTTCCGTTGCCTCTTCGGTTGGCTACCATCTGTGCGTGCGCCGCCATCATCAGTGGTGGCATCCTTGGCGGCAACATCAGTGGTGGCATCAGTGGGGTCATCCTCGACGGTACCATCAGTGGTCTCAGGATCGGTGGGGAAGGCGGCGTCCTCATACAAGTGAGGTTGTTCCTCCATCTCCTGGGACAGCTCCCAGAATGCCTTGCCGCCTGAACCCCCGGCCTCATCGTTGTTGGCCATGTTTCCCTCTAAATAGGAACAAAGTTTGGTCAAAAAGTTGTTTATTGTCAAGGAACAAGTTCATGGTCTCATCATTTAGGGTTTGTCGACACCGAGGCATCCTAAAAGCTAAGCTTTTATCATTGAGGGTTTTTCGACGCCGAGGCACCCTAAAAGCCTAAGCTTTTATCATTAGTCACAAGTACCCCATATGTCCTATTTTTAGCAAAGTCATGCTAAAATTCACAGAAAATTTCAGCATGACCTTTGCTGAAAATAGGACATATGGAGTACCCGAATTTGCTGGAACGGAAGTTAATCGATATTCCAGCAAACTCAAGGGCCTCTCTGGTGGACAAGGCAAAAAAGGCCTCCATCACAACATGGAAAATACATTGGCATGTGAAGAGGTGAAACAATATATGCATCTCCAAGCAGTATCATTCAACATTTTGGACAAAGCTCTTATATTATGGGACGGAGGGAGTATTTAAGTTTCTGTTCTTGATGGATTGTTCAAACTGAGCTGAGCTGAGCTGCAATGGTTACATATGGAATGAATTTGCATTGCTCAAACTGGACTGGAATGTGGCTTCATTTAACAACAACAGTTTCACACAGAAAACAGAGCTGAATTCATTGAGATATTTGCATTGCTAGCTACATTTCAGTGCCAAATTTCACCAATTTAAGCAAAACTATCGTTTAGCTAGCTACAGTTCAGTGCCATATTTCACTGGATTAAAATAAGCACATACACATAACTGACAGCACACATACACATCACTGATTTAACTAAATTTGCACACAACTAAGTAGCACTTCATCATCATATAAAGTATATTAGCAGCAGTACAAATAAAGAGACATGATCAAAGTACTTCATAATAAACCCAAGCAACTTTATAATCAACCCAAGATACATCAACTACTGCACTGTCCTGCCTAATAAAAACAGTGCTGATTAAGGTTCTGTTTTTATGCTGCAAGTTCCAGGTAATTAGATTATGTGGCACTGTCAGTCTGTTTCAGTAAACAGGGCATCCAGGGAGCCCCTCCAGGCATATGCTTTGAAGGGGTCCAGCTATCCAGCTAGACAGAATAGATGATTTACAGTAGTACTATGTAGTAGGAAGAAGCAATCACATCCAGGTCCAGCAGCAGCCCCCTCCATGTGACTTGTACATTGACACGGCATTATTCATTTCCATTCAATACCACCTCCGCTAGCTAGCTTGATCATTAGCATGCTGCTCGTCAATAGCCCCTCACATCGCAATTACCCCCATCACAGCGATGACAGTCTTAATAACATCTTATACTATGGGACGGAGAGAGTACTTATTAGCTAGGATATTTCTATATCGATAATCCCAATATTCTTTCATGATTGATTAGTGTCCCTAGTCCAGCTGTTAAGCTATTGCTTTGCATCAGAATTGACACTTTCAGCCTTAATCATCACAATGGCTTGTCAGGACTTTACACATTTAGCCCTAACATCAGAACGATGCACAAGCGCAACTAGTAAAATACGACCAAAAACTAGCAGTCAGTTTCCTTGTGAGAAGAAACAGTTAACCCAAAAGCTATGTTTAACCAAACTATTTAATTTGTATTGTCTTGTTTCTGTCAATGTCTAGCCAGCAGAGCTTCTTAGCTGACTCTAAAATGACATTCCCTTTTCGTTTCTTTTTTTTGACTCACATGCATGTGTGCAACTGTCAAATCTAATTAAGTACCATCATGTACATTAAGAACCAACTGTCTTTTGTTTGTTCTATCAGACTAACTACTCCCTGGATGCCCTTTCTTTTTCCCCAAGTATAAATATCCAAATCCAATACAAATTAACTATGATCATCATTCAAGAAGAAAAACAAACAATCTGGAACCTATTATCGTGACTGAATCTGAATGCGAGGGGGAGAGGGGGAGAGGAGGAGGGGGAGCTCACGGGGGCGGTGGTGTGGACGGGGCGACGAGGTGGGGCGACGAGGTCTGGGTGGTGGTGGTGCTCCGGCGACGGTGGTGTGGACGGGGCGGCGGCCGGGCCACCGGCGGCAAGGGCGGCGGGGCGATGGCGTCCAACGAGGTGGGGCGACGGGGAGAGCGGCGCCGAGGACACGAGGACGAGGGGGCGGAAGCGTCGAGCGAGGAGAGGGCAGCGTCGCGGCGTCGGGGCGTAGATGAGGACGACGGGGCGGCGTCGAGGCAGCGGGGCAGCGGCGTCGGGATGGGAGAGGGGAAGGGGATCGAGGGCGAGGGCGAGGGAGAGAGAGGGGATAGGTTTGGGCCGCTGGGGAGGAAATATGGATGGGGGCGGCACAATACGAATGGCGCACCACCCCTCGGTGCGCCATAAGTACATCCATACTAATGGCGCACCTCACCCTGGTGCGCCATTAGTATTTTTTTTTGATTTCTGCTCGAGCCAACAGGTTATCTTCCACCTGACCTGATCCACAACAAGTCCCCTCTACTAACTCGACTGGTCAGCAGCCAGTTCTCACACCAGGAGGTCCTGGGTTCGATTCCCAGGCTCCACAATTTTTTTATGCATTTAAAATGCTGTTTGATACTTATTTGTGTTTAAATATGTTAAAACTTGTTTAAATCATAACAGTAATATTTTTTTATAAGACAGTAATAATTTTTATAAAAATATCATCAAACAGTAATGCCGGTGGAGCGGGGGAGGGTGCGCGGGGTGCGGGGGTCGGCGGCGGCGGTTGAGTAGGGGAGGGGTGCGGGGGGTCGGCGGCGGCAGTTGAGTAGGGGAATCGAGGGTGCGGGGGGTCGGCGGCGGCGGCCGGTGGACCGGGGGTGCTCGGAGGCGAGGGGGACCGGATCTGGCGAGGTGGGATAGAGATCGAGATGGAGGGGGATCGAGATCAAGTGTCCATGAAATTTAAAAATATTCATGATAGTTCAAAAAGTGCCCATGAAATACAATCGAGAAATGAAGGCTACGATTTAAATACAATCGATCTTAGCTAGCTATCTGTTCACAATCTTCTTGCCCTTCTTTTTCGCAAATGGAGTTCTTCTGTGGAACGGACGTCCTTTAGGTAGGGTGGTCCTGCTTCTTCTTGTGGTGTATGCTGCTACTTCATCATCGTCGTCATGTTTGATCCTTAGGTCGCCGTACTTGTCGAAGTCTTGCTCATTGGCTACTCCATCCATTCCTATGATCTTCCTTTTGCCTCTCCTCACGACAACACGACTGGGCTTTGACGGGTCGGTAATGAAGAAGCATTGGTCCACTTGGGAAGCCAGTACCCATGGCTCATTTTTCGCGGTGACGTTTGCGCCCGCGGTCTTGGATTTTGCTTCGGGTATAACCATGGTGGTGAAATACCAGTCTTCTTTTAGGATGCTCTTCGCCCATCTGACACGGAACATCGGGACCTTCTCTCCAGCGTAGCTCAGCTCCCAGATCTCCTCGATCCTTCCGTAGTATCTGTCCTTGTCGTTACCGGTGTAGGATTCCATCGTTACCCCAGAGTTCTGATAACTATCGCTCTTCATGTCCTTGGCCTCGGTGTAGAATGTGTAGCCGTTGATATCGTACGCCTCATAGGTCATCAGGTTGTCCTCGGAGCCCTGTGACAAGGCTAATATGAGTTGTTCTTCCGCGGAAGAATCCTCATGTAAAGGGTATGACAGAAGCTTCTGCTTGAACCAACGCGTGAAACATGAGTTGTGCTCTTTGATTATATCTCCGTTCGTCCTCTGTTGGCCCCGGTCATTGTACGTCTTCTTAATAAAGGTTTTGTGCTCTACCACCCAAGGATCGACCACGTCTATGTGTTGTAGCATGACTAGGTTTGCTCTTTCAAAGTCGGCGAGTCGACCCTCTAAGTCAACATGCATTTCGCGGCGACCCTCACGGTGACCCCATCTAGCGAGCCTGCCGAGGTGCCTATTGACGGGCAGACCAACGGGGTTCTCGATGCCTAGATAATTCGCACAGTAGGAGATGCACTCTTCGGTCAGAAAGCCCCTGGCTATACTTCCCTCTGGATGTGACATGTTGCGAACGTATCCTTTGATGACACCATTCATCCTTTCGAACGGCATCATGCTGTGCAGGAACGTCGGCCCGAGTTGGATGATATCCTCCACTATATGGACCAGCAGATGCACCATAACATCGAAGAATGCGGGCGGGAAGTACATCTCAATCTCGCATAGTATCACCACGATCTCTTCCTGTAGCCTTCTGAGTTGCCTCGCGCCAATCGACTTCCGAGAGATGACGTCGAAAAAGTTGCATAGGCCAAATAGTGTTTCACGGACGTGCGCGTCCATGATCCCACGGATTGCAACTGGAAGTATCTGTGTCATCAGCACGTGACAGTCGTGAGACTTCATCCCACTGAACTTCTGCTTCGCTGGGTCTAGGTATCTGCTTATCTTCCCCGCGTAACCGTAAGGAAGTTTTACTCCTAGGAGGCAGGTGAAAAACTGCTCGATCTCCTCCTGACTTAGAGTGAAGCACGCGGGAGGGTAGTCATTTTCGGTCTTCTTGGCCTTTTTGCCTTTGCGACGACTTTCTGTGTCCTGCTTCGCCTCATCATCATCATCATCATCATCATCATTAGCGTGAAGCTCCTGCCTGATGCCCATTGATTTCAAGTCTGCCCTTGCTTTCGGCCCATCTTTGGTCCTCTCTGGCATGTTGAGAAGGGTACCAAGCAGACTCTCGCACACGTTCGTCGTGATATGCATGACATCAAGGCTGTGAGGCACACGGTGGATCTTCCAGTACGGCAAGTCCCAGAAAATAGACCTCGTTTTCCATACCTTCAGCAGCGGCTCTGGCGCCGTTTTCTTCTTTCCTGGCTCTGGCGCCTTTTGCTTCTTTCCCGGCAGTGGGCAGTCTTTCCAATTTTTCAACAGCTTGTCTATTTCCTCGCCGCTCCTCGTACACGTGCGTTTTCGGGGTTCGGTTTCACCATCGAACAGATCCTTGCGTTTCCTCCACGGGTCATCATCACGATGCCACCTTCGATGTCCCATGAACATGGTTTTCGAAGACCCGGGATCTCTATCTAGCTGGCGATACGTTGTGTCATCCATGCACCTTACGCATCCAGAAAATCCGTGGACTACCTGCCCCGCGAGATATCCGTAACCGAGATAGTCGTGCACCGTCGTGAGCAGTGCGGCTCTCATAGGGAAATATCTTTCTCTGCGGCGTCCCATGTATTGGCTGGCATTTTCCACAGCGTGTCAAGCTCCTCTTTCAGCAGCCCAAGATACAGATTAATGTCGTTCCCTGGTTGTTTCGGTCCTTCAATTAGTATACTCATGTGAATGTACTTCCTCTTCATGCCAAACGGATTGACTCCATCGGTGCTCGCGCCCAGCACAATGTTCCTTGGATCGTTCCCAAATTCTAGGTCTTCGCAGTTCAACGCTTGCCACTGGCTCGCATCCTTAGGGTGACTCAGCATCTTGTCTTTTTTATCTATCTCCGGATCATTTGCGTCATCTTCTCGCTTCTTCTCCTCCCTATCCGCGTGCCAACACAGGAGCTTTGCTACCTTAGGGTCTGCGAAATACCGCTGCAGACGAGGAGTGATCGGAAAGTACCACACCACTTTTCGAGGAGCTTTCTTCCTCTTCTTGTATCGAGTGACGCCACACACCGGACATATGGTAGACTCCGCGTGCTCCTCTCGATAAATGATGCAATTGTTCATGCACACATGGTATTTCACGTGCGGTAAATCCAGAGGACACATGATTTTCTTCGCCTCCTCCAAACTGGTCGGGCACTTGTTCCCCTTGGGAAGACGTTCGTGCCAGAATGACATGTTCTCGGCGAAGCATGCGTCGGTCATTTTGTGTTTTACCTTCATCTCCAGAGCCATGAGCGTTACTTTCAGGCGGGTATCCTCGGGCCTGCATCCTTCATACAATGGAGTAACCACGTCTAACTCAAGTTGATCCGTCTTGGCTTTCTCTCAGGCGGCAGCTCTTGCGTTATCCGTCTGCTTGAGAAACAGCTCTTGAATATGAGGGTCCTGCACCCAGCCCATCGATGGTCCAGCGTCGTCTGCTCCGCCGGCATCATCATCTTCATGATCATGCCCGTCGTCTGCTCCGGCATCTTCCTCATCATCATGTCCTGCAGCTTCTACATGATGACTGTGTACAGCATCACCGTCGTGATCATCTCCTGGGGATTCTTCGTCTTCTCGCCCGCCCGAGCCGCGGTGGTTGTCTTGCTGCCCTTCCTCATTTCTTGCCCGGCCCCCATGGACGACTTCGTAGTCATCTTCATCACCTTGCCACCGATAGCCATCCATGAAACCACGCAAGAGCAGGTGGTCCCGCACCTGCCCGGAATCCGGGTCCGCAATAAGGCTCTTCAGCTTGCATCTTCGACACGGACATCTTATCTCCCTCTCGTTCTTTTGAAGCATCTCGGCCTTCGCGGTCCTCAAAAACCTATTCACGATGCCTTCGGTCATCGTGCGGACCCTGGTCGCCTGCGGGGTAGAGCAAAACGATATTTTAGAACCAAGAAAAAAATTGGCATGACTTTCCCTAAAAATAGGACCAAAAGAATGCTTAATGCCAAAATTCTCGCCGAAACGGAAATGAATCAACATTCCGGCAAAATATTGGCAACTATCGCATTTCAAATACCGGTACACCTCCAAACACAAACACATATGCAACACCACAAACATATGCAACACCACGAACATACATAGATCTAGCTAGGCCATAAAAAGTGCATGTGCACATTGTTGTAGGGAGAACAACATAAATATAGCTTCCCCCCTTACTTACCTATCAAAACAAGGTAATTTAACCACTTAATTTGAATGAATCTATGGTGGAAATGAGGTGAAAAAGAGGAGGCACCCGAGATAAGGAGGAGGTGGTGGAGAGAATGAAGTGGGGAGAAAGTGAGTCTGGGTAGGAGAGGCTGTCCAAAATATCTTGTTGCTGCCCACTTACTAATGGCGCACCAACCCTAAATGCGCCATTAGTAATCCAGGTTACTAATGGCGCACCTTCTGGTGGTGTGCCATTAGTAGTTTTGCAAAAAAAAACATACTAATGGCGCACTGTTCCACAGTGCGCCATTACTAGTTTAAACTAGTAATGGCGCACGGTGGAACAGTGCGCCATTAGTAGTTTTGCAAAAAAAGGAATAAAAAATATAATTAAAAAACAACATTAGTGGCGCACTTTACTAGTTACAACTAGTAATGGCGCACTGCATCTGGATGCGCCATTAGTATGTTTGGACAGGTGCACTAGTTCAAAAAAAATTGATACTAATGGCGCACCTTGGGCCAGGTGCGCCATTAGTAGTTTCAACTCTAATGTCGTATCAAAAGGTGGTGCGCCATTAGTATATACTAATGGCGCACCGCTTGTCTGGTGCGCCATTAGTGTCAATCCCATCTATAGCCCTTTTTCTAGTAGTGTTTCGCTCGGGCCCTCCACAACGGATGATGTCATGGGTCAACCAAGGGCTCAACTGGGGGCTGTCAAAGGACGTACCCCTATTGCAGGGCCGGATTCGAGACCTCCAAGAGAGGGAGATCAATCTGGTCGTAGTGATGCAGGTTATGCTGATTCGGCATCTTCTGCCCTGCAAACGTCGCCCCCTCCGCCTGTGGGAATTCAATCCAGAGGGGCCACGAGCTCTCCAACACTTCATGGGTGCGACACCCGTGGAGATGTACAAATTATTCTTCGAATCACAAGAAGTGTGTCCGGAATTGACCGAGGATGCCGGCCTAAGCTGCAATCGCCCGGATACTCAAGTGAGTAGCCCTGTGTCCGACCATACAGTTTGTTTGCATGTTCTTGGATTTGCCTTTTAACCAACCATCCTCTGAACAGGAGTGGATAGCGCAAGCCAAACTGATACGGTGTCCGGCCCCCCTCCCAGAGACCACGCCGGATCCGGTGTTGGTCAAGATGTTGGAGGTTGCGCCTCTAGAGGAGGGCGAAGGGGAAAACAGAGAAACTACCGCCTCTACTAAGAAGGCTTTGGAGAAAGGGGGGATTGAGAATCCCTTCCTTCATGAGGAGAAGAGGACCGCTTCCGAAGACCCGGAGGCTAAGGCCTTAAAGCGGGGGAAGAAATCTTCACCAGAGGGTCCTACGCCGGGGGAGACCCCGGCCGCACTATCTCCCCCAACAAATCAGCCCTCCAGCGAGCCATAAGTAGGAAAAGGGGAGTTTTGTGATAAGGGACATCCCTATTTTTGCTTCTGAGGATAACCGAAGTTTTTACCTTGTAGTTCGGATCTCCGTCCTTCTCAGATGAGCTCGTCTTCGGGGGACATTCGTCCGGAGATGATGGAGAGCGAGACGCCTCCATCTGCCGGACCATCAGGTGGGGCGGACGACCCTGAGGTGTCGTCACGGAGGGTATCCCCGAGTCCGGCAGGGTCGGAGAGTTCGGCACCAACTGGTGTACGGCCGGGGGAGCTAAAGGATCTGCTTGAGAGGGCGTCTATCTCAGAAGGTCACCATACATTGATGAGTATGGTGATTGGAAGAATTTCATCCGCCGAAGGCGGGTTGCATAATGCCATCAGAAGTTTGTTGGCGGGGTTTGCGGTACGTAAAAATGACATACCTTTTGACAGTTTTGCACATAAAGTGCGCCCTGTATAGATAGTAGCCCCTGAGACTCGGTATGTTGTCGAAAGCGACAACGTGCCGAGGATCATAATCTCAGGTATTAATTCTCGCCTTTCCTATAGAGGTGGCGGATAGGTCGGTGGACAGCCGGACTGATGGAGTTGCTGAACTAAAGCGGCAACTCGACGTTGCGGATGCGGACATCGCGCTGGTCAATAAGCTACTTGACGAGTCACAAGGTAGGTTGTTTCTCCGTGGTCACCTTGTAAGGGAGCTGAAGCCCACTCCTTACAACATGTGTGCTTAATGCAGATGGTGCTGCTGTTGTGGAGGACCTTCGGGCAGAGATTGCTCGAGCTAAGGAGCAGGCCAGAAGGAGTGATGCAGCTGCCTCAAAGGTAGCCGAAGAGCTAGAAGCCGAAAGGGCTGCTCACTGCCGAAGCAGGGAGGAGATGGCCGAAATGGCCGTGAAGCTGAAAGATGTTACTGACCGCTATGAGGTTCTTGAAAAAGAATGCCGAGCGGAGCAAGAAGACTTGAAGAAGGCCACCGCCGAAGCCAAGGATGCCCGTTCTGCAATGAGGGCTATAAAGGAGGAGCTGCGCTAGGCCGGAGATATTGCGGCTGGCAAGCCCTTTCTGCTACGCAGGAGGTTCACAGATCCGAAGTATGCTCAGCTTGGCTAGCTGTGGGGTCCGGAGGATCCTTATATGGATTTAGCGGCGAGTGCGGCAGATGCTATTGTGCACTTCCGAAGTCAAAAGGATCACGAGACGGAAGAGCTTTTTTGGTCTCAATTCCATAGTCCGGAGCGTTCACTTCCGCTGACCGATCGGTTGGCTGAGTGGGTTGAGCTGAATAGATTGTCCAGACTTGCCATGACGGATATAGTGGCTCATGTCTGGCCGGATAGGCCCAAGCCGAAGAGTTATTTTGGCTTATTGCAGCAATTCCTTGGGGCGGTGCCGCATATTAAGGCGATGAAGCGGTCGGCCTGCATAGAGGGTGCACGGATGGCCCTCGCCCGTGTGAAGACATACTGGACGGAGATGGATGCCACAGATGTTGCAACCCGGGGTTCGGACAAGAGCCGGTTACCCGCCGAGCACTATTTTGGGGAAGTTCTGCGGGGTGCTCGTGTAATAGAGTCGCAGTGCTCAAAAAATGTCATGTTCAAATGATCTTTATGATATGTAAGACGATATTCATAATATAAGCGCTTTTTATACTTGTGCATTCAAGTGTTGAAATATCTCCTGTGCGGCCGTTAATGTATACTTTGTGTATAACCTGAAAGATGGCAGTCTTCGGCTTCAGCCCCCACGCACATGGTGCGGGGGTGTTTGCAAAATAGCACATTTTCACACTTAATCCAACGTCTTGGTCCTGTGAAGGAGGTGGTAGAGTAGCAAACGAGGCAACCGAACTATGATGCTTTATCACTTTCACTTAGCCATAGGAGTTCGAAGGTGGGGCTACGATATAGCCCCTAGGGGCACCGCGCTCTCCGAATTCGGGGCGCGTATGTGCCTGACCGGGAAACGGTCCTTCGTCAAAGCGGGGGAATTCTAAACATTCCGGTAGTCGATCGAGTGGTTGACCAGTCTCTCGCTGTATCATGACAGTCAGTTTTCGGCTTTCTCTACTAAGGTGCTCGCCCGGCCGAACCGGGGCACAATCGCAGTAGTTCTCCTGGTGCCGCGTTAGCCGATGATACGGAACGTAAGGCAGCAAAACACAGGAGCCGGTCAAACCCAACATTTGACCAAAGACATGATTCGGAGCTGATGCATATAAGGCCTAACTCAAGATGCCGAACACTCCCTAAGGTATTCGGTCTTTATGATAGCGGGCAGAACAATGCCCTAAGCCCCTAGTGTCCAGGCACAGGAGAAAATTTCTGATGCGGCCGATGCCAAAACGCCAGCCTCCTCGTTGGTTATGGTGAAAAACCGGGGGATGTGAATCAACAAGAGACAGTAAGAAAGGTTTACGCAGGGTCTTAATCTGAAAAGAATCCTTGCCACGGGTCCCTGCTGCACGTGTGCGCCTGTGTCTCTGTTGTGCCATATCCTGGACGGGTGTACACGCTGTTCATCTGTAAAAGAGAGGAACTTAGCTTGAAAAGAAATCATGCAAAAAATGTATTGAAAACAAAGTATGAATGAATGAGTAAAGTTGAGCTTTTATTGGCTCTTTATTGTTCATACGCACAACCCCTTGTGAAGGGGTATGCGTCTAGGGAGCCCCTAGTTTACTTATGCCGAACTCGCCTGGCCGTGTCCGGGGTCTTGAGCGACCTTTTAATGAGATGATGCCGCGTGGACTGGGCATTTTAAGTGTAAGAGACGCGTAGTGCGGTATTGCGTTAAAGCGGGCGAAAGCTTCACGTCCCAATAGTGCTTGATGGCTACTTTTGAATGGGGCGACATGGAAGATTAGCTTTTCGCTACGGAAGTTGTCGGGTGATCCGAACACAACTTCTAGTAGTAAGGAGCCCGTGCACTTGGCGTAAGGACCTGGCGTCACTCCTTTGAAGGAAGTGCGGCTATGGCGAATTTTAGTAGGGTCTATCCCCAACTTGCGGATTGTGTCCGGATATAGCAGGTTTAAATCGCTGCCGCCATCCATTAGGACTTGTGTAAATTGTAGTCCGTTGATTATAGGATCCAATATCAGAGCAGTCCGTCCTGCGTTTCGAATACTTCTGGAATAATCCAGGTGGTCGAAAGTAATTGGTTTTGACATCCAATCTCGGGGTTCCGCTGGGGTGGACCGTGCGACGCGTACTTTAGCGGGTGCCGCACTATTGTTCCGTATTATCACATGAAGTGAGTTTACTGTTTTGACTTCTTGTGGGAAAGTCTTTTTTTCCCGTGCTCTGCTGGTGGGGTTCGTCGTCGTCTTCGCTTGGCGTGTCGAGCCCCTTGTGTTCGGCGTTGAGTCGGCAGGACTGTTTCAAGACCCAACAATCTCGGTGGGTGTGGTTTGCAGGCTTCCTGGGGGTACTGTGGATTTGACATATCCGATCCAAAATTTTGTGTAGGTTAGATAGCTCGTCGATGTTGTCCTTAAGAGGCAGTGTTTTGTTGTTCGGCCGCGAGCTTTTGAATCCGGCGTTGACCGATGTGTTCTTTGGGCCCTTTTCTTTATTTCGGCGCTGATCCTTTCTGCGCTGTGATTTTCCGTTTCCATCTCTGATCTCGGATGTACTCGGGTCGTTGGTGTTGCATCTTGCTAGCCAGCTATCTTCCCCCGCGCAAAAGCGGGTCATGAGGCTTGTTAGCGCGGCCATTGTTCTTGGCTTTTCCTGGCCGAGGTGTCTGGCGAGCCATTCGTCTCGGACGTTATGTTTAAAAGCTGCTAAGGCTTCGGCGTCCGGACAGTCGACTATTTGGTTCTTCCCGGTGAGGAACCTGTTCCAAAATTTGCACGCTGACTCTCCGGGCTGTTGGGTTTTGTGACTTAGATCGTATGCATCCGGAGGGCGGACATAAGTTCCCTGAAAATTTGCTCTAAACGCGTCCTCGAGCTCTTCCCAACTTCCAATGGTATTTTCTGGGAGGCTTTTGCGCCAATGCCGAGCTGGCCCTTTGAGCTTGAGGGGTAGATATTTTATGGCGTGGAGATCGTCTCCTCTAGCCATATGTATTTGTAGGATGTAATCCTCAATCCAGACTCCGGGGTTTGTTGTTCCGTCGTATGCCTCTATGTTTACGGGCTTGAATCCCGCTAGAAATTCATGATCCAGCACCTCATCGGTGAAACATAGTGGGTGTGCGGCGCCCCTGTATTTAGGTGTGCCGTTATCTTCCACTCGGCGTGTTGTGTTGCTTCCTGGGGCCCTCTTCTTTGGCCCATAAATGGACCTGACCGGGCCATCTGTTTTGCGAGGACCTTTATGTTTGTCATGTGCCGGCTTGTGTGCAGTGCCGCTTGCCGCTCTTGGCCTGTCATCTGGTCGTCTATCCAGCCAGGCGGCCTCTTTGCTTTTTAATTGTGGGGGCTCTACGGCCTCCTCGTCGAATTCGGGCAGCAGCTTGTGCTTCGGGTAGCTCTTTGCTTGGTGGCTATTGCCATATTTGTCCGCGGTCTTGAGTACTTTGCTCCACCTCATTCTGAGTATGTTTTCCGCTGTTTTGAGCTTCCGTTTCTCCTTCTTCAAACTTCTTGCAGTGGCGACAAGCCTCTTTTTAAGGTTCTTATGCTCCGGTGGTGTGTCCGGCGTGAGGTCGTCTAGACTGTTGTTTTCGCCGAGGATGGGTTGATTGTCCGCTTGATCCTGTTTGGATGGTTCCTTGGTTGCATGTTCGTCATCCACTGGTTTGCCCTGCTCTACGGCTTGGTCATTATGGGTGCTGTTGTTATCGAGGCGGGACTTGGGGCGGCGCTTGCGTCACCGTTTTGGTTGTTTTTGGGGGAATTATCCTTCGCCGCGTCCCGTTGTTCCTCGTTATCGCTCCCTTTTGGGGTGTCTACCATATATATATCATGAGTTGAGGTGGCTTTCCAGTGCCCGGTAGGCACTGGTTCTTGGTCGTCTCTGGCATCGTCGTCCATACCGTCGATGTCTTCGGAGTCGTAGTCTAGCATGTCGGTTAAATCGTCGATAGTGGCTACAACGTGGGTGGTGGGTGGGTTTTGAATTTCTTCGTCGTCTGCATCCCAACCGTCCTGGCCGCAGTCCAGCCAGGGCTCTCCTGATAACGAGAGGTACTTTAGCGAATTCAGGATGTCGCCAAAGGGCGAGTGCTGAAAGATGTCCACGGTGGTGAACTCCATGATCGGCGCCCAATCGGATTCGATTGGTAAGGGCGCAGGAGGTTCGTAGTCCGGCGAGGAGTCCAGCACCTTGGAGTCACGAGCTTTACAAGGGACAAGGTCAGTATTCGGATCTATCGCTGTAGAGGTTGCAGCCCCCGAGGTGGTGTCTAGCCACCCGTCCTCGATCAGCGCGGTCGGTTCTGAATTAAGGATCAGAGCGGACTCATGTGCGGCCTCCAGGGCACTGTCCGGCAGCAGAGCTAAATCATGCCCATCGAGACAGTGCGGCGCGCTCGGCTATGGCTCGAATCCGTCGAAGATCAAGCCTCCGCGGATGTCTGTCGTGAAGTTTAGGCTTCCAAATCTGACCTGACGGCCAGGGTCGTAGCTTTCGATCTGCTCCAGATGGCCAAGCGAATTGGCCCGTAGTGCAAAGCCGCCGAACACAAAGATCTGTCCGGGGAGAAAAGTCTCACCCTGGACTGCGTCGTTGCTGATGATTGAAGGAGCCATCAAGCCTATCAGTGACGACACAGAGGAACTATCAATGAAAGCACCAATGTCGGTGTCAAAACCGGCGGATCTCGGGTAGGGGGTCCCGAACTGTGCGTCTAGGCGGATGGTAACAGGAGACAAGGGACACGATGTTTTTACCCAGGTTTGGGCCCTCTCGATGGAGGTAAAACCCTACTCCTGCTTGATTGATATTGATGATATGGGTGTACAAGAGTGGATCTACCATGAGATCAAGAAGGCTAAACCCTAGAAGCTAGCCTATGGTATGATTGTTGTAAGGGTTGTCCATCCTACGGACTAAACCCTCCGGTTTATATAGACACCGGAGAGGGCTAGGGTTACACAGAGTCGGTTACAATGGTAGGAGATCTACATATCCGTATTGCCAAGCTTGCCTTCGACGCCAAGGAAAGTCCCATCCGGACACGGGACGAAGTCTTCAATCTTGTATCTTCATAGTCTTGGAGTCCGGCCGATGATGATAGTCCGGCTATCCGGACACCCCCCAGTCCAGGACTCCCTCACCGAGGGTCATATTTATTTAGCCCCCCCGGGGCCAGTTCTCCTCCGAGTGTTGGTCCAAACCGAGCGATGTCCGGCGCCCCCTGGGCAACCAGGGTCTATGCCAACCCGACGTTTTGCTCATCCGGTGTGCCCTGAGAACGAGATATGTGCAGCTCCTATTGGGATTTGTCGGCGCATCGGGCGGCTTTGCTGGTCTTGTTTTACCATTGTCGAAATGTTTGGTAAACCGGGATTCCGAGACTGATCGGGTCTTCCTGGGAGAAGGAATATCCTTCGTTGACCGTGAGAGCTTGTGATGGGCTAAGTTGGGACACCCCTGCAGGGTTTAAACTTTTGAGAGCCGTGCCCGCGGTTATGTGGCAGATGGGAATTTGTTAATGTCCGGTTGTAGATAACTTGACACTTGACTTAATTAAAACGCATCAACCGCGTGTGTAGCCATGATGGTCTCTTTTCGGCGGAGTCCGGGAAGTGAACACAATCTTTGTGTTCTGATTGTGCGTAAGTAGTTTCAGGATCACTTCTTGATCACTTCTAGCTTCTCGACCATTCCGTTTGCTTCTCTTCTCGCTCTTATTTGCGTATGTTAGCCACCATATATACTTAGTCGCTGCTGCAACCTCACCACTTTACCCCTTCCTTTCCCATTAAGCTATGCTAGTCTTGATACCCATGGTAATGAGATTGCTGAGTCCTCGTGGCTCACAGATTACTACAACAACAGTTGCAGGTTATGCGATGTTCATGACGCGAGAGCGATGCTTGCTTGTTTGGAGTTCTTCTTTTGCTTCTTCTTCGATCAGGGAATAGGTTCCAGGTCGGCAGCATGGGCTAGCAGGGTGGATGTCGTTTGAGTTTTTGTTTGTGTTTCATCCGTAGTCAGATGTTGATCTTATTGTTGATGTATTGATGTATTCGTGTGGCATTATGGGCCTCTTGTATGTATCCCCAACTATTATGTAATGGTATGATGTTTGATATCCACCTTGCAAAAGCGTCTCCAATATGCGCTTCTATCCTTGGTGGGACCTTCGAGTTCCTTTAGGATAGGGTCGCATATTGGGCATGACAAGTTGGTATCAGAGCCTCGACCGACCATAGGAGCCCCCTTGGTTGTTGGCCATTGTTGAGTCTAGAAGAAAACTATTTTGAGTCTTAGGATTATATATATCGGAGAGTAGGATTCTTTTTACTCCTCAGTCCCTTCGTCGCTCTGGTGAGGCCTCCTGACGTAGATGTTTTGTCTTTCCTCTCCTCAAATTTCACTAAAAAAATTTTTAGGGTCACGCGTGTATTTGGAATCGTTCTGATGGTTTTGTGACGAGAGCATTGTTCTTGGTGCCTCCTGACATTTAGGGGTTGTGGCAGTGTCCCGGGGAGTTGAGCTCCAAGGGGTTGTCGTCACAATTTTATCATTGCAGTTCTGGAATACCTGAGTTTTTCCGACATCGAAAATCTCTTTTATGTAGTTGTTGGTGAGATAACCTCGATGCCACCCAGTACTGGGGAGTTCGGGAGTATTGCCATAGCTTGTATAATGGATGCTTTTCGAAGGTTGAGGTACATGATTTCTGGAGTTTTCTTGGTTATGTGTTGACGGATGGATACAACTGGATGTAGGGATTGTTAGTTTGGGTGAGATATATTGCTTCCCCTTTATCCCCAACACCAGATTGCATAACCAGAAAGTTTTGGGAGTTTATAGGTGGGAATTCAAGTAGCTCCTAGAATATCTTTCCGACAGATGCCTGATATGAGATTGGGTACATCTCTATCATATGTATTTGTTCCGGCTTATTTTTGCAAGCCAATCCTTTGTTTTGTTTTGAGTTGTGGTATTTGAGTTGCTTCAATGTCAAGTGTTGATTCCATACCTTTCAAGCGGTGTTCTCATATTTCTATGGGAGTACTAATCCTTTTGATCATCGAGATTGTCAGGTTAATTCTTTTCCAACCAGCGTGCTTCTCTTCAAGTGGATCCGATCATTTCAACAATCGCAAGATCAATTCTAAGTTTTTTCTCTCAACGGTATCCATTCCATCTGCCCCAAGTTGCCTTTGTTTTCCCGCCCTCCCACCCTTTTCTTCAAGGACTCAGATATCCTAATCAAGTATCCATCTTATGGATGTGAAGTTTCTCCATTCTTTTCCCGTCAATGTTCTTATCCGGTGATTTCCCATGAAGATGCTCAACAGTTTCAAGTTCATCATCCTTCATTGTTGTTTCTTCTCCGGTGGATCCAATTCAAGCTTTGTCGATCGTATCCTTTCCTCATATCAAATGTTTCCCATGCCGATGCACCTCTTAATCATTCAGTTCTTCCTATTCATTTGTTCTGGAGTGCTGAAGATATCTCACAAGACTTGTGTTTCCATTTTGAATCCGTTCAAGATATTTCGAGGTTGTTATCTCATTCAAGCCATTTAATTCAACTGGTGCAACCTCTCTTTAAAATTGTTCAATAGTGTTTTCTTTTGAGTGGGCCCTAACCCACAGGTCTTTTCCCAGGATATTACCTGACTCTTGTAATTATTCTGGAGTTATTCTTAAATTCTTTTCAAGTGTGACGTAAGAATGGATTCCATCAGTCACATGCTTTCTCCAAGATCGCTTTCAGAATATTTTCATCATTGGTTCATCATTTCTATTCTTCTTTTTTCCGGAGTGTCTCAACAATTGGGTGGTGTTTCTCCTCATCATTATCGGATTTTGAAGACCGAAGAAGAGTTCCTTTTAAATCCTTACCCGTTCTTCCAAAGATGCGTAGTTCAAGTTTGATGCCATCCTCTCATAATTGTTTTCGATTGTGAGAATTATTTTCTTACAATCCGAAGCATTTCATGAGTTGTTTCCATTTCTTTCCTCCGAAGGCCATCATGTCATAATTCTTCATTCTCAGCGTGTAGCTATCGTTCTCCAAATCTTACCGGTGAATCGTTCAAATATCCTCTAATCAGTTCATGATCTCTTCGTTGTCATGTATCTAAATCCCCTCAAGTATCTTCATTCGTTTTCCAATTCTTCCCAGTGAATTGTGCCTTTGCTACTTTCATTTTCAATTCTTATGGTGGTTTGTTCAAGATTTCACTTCCTTCATTATCATATTAATTCACTCGTTGTTTCCAAATCCCATCGGTGGTTCCTTCAGATTCTTTTTCCTTTGTTATCCTATCAATAAATTCAATCTTTCCAATCCTACCGGTGGTTCATGAAGACTTCCTCAAGTTTTGCGCTATATCTTCCCTTCATCTTTTCCAACGAGAATAAGTAGTATGCAATCCGTTGCTTGTCATCAATTTAAATTGGTGAAGGGTACGCATAACATAATTCTTATTCTTGTTTCATCCAAGTGTTTAATTCTTTTCTACCGAGTTTGTCCGTGACATCAATTTCACAGTTATATGTTGTTCATCTTTCTTTCCGGAGTTGCAACGCTTCGTGGTTATATCATCGCGAAGCTCCATCTAAATCATCGCAAGACTTCACCATGTGTTTTCAACTTTCCTTTCGTTTGATCATTCTTTTATTACCAGAGTTCTTCATGGAGGCTCTACATGGTGGTTCATCAAGGATTCTTTTCATTCTTCAATTGTTCTTGAAGATTTCTCTCGAAGTTATGACCTGCCAGGCTATACTAAAAAATAAACATGGTGCCCAACACATGTTGTTTCTGCGGAGTTCAAGTATTCTTCTTCTTGCATTTTTGAAGTGCAATTCTTTCTACCTTATCTTTTGAGGTGGTATTATATAATTCTTGACAATTTCCATTCAGGTTTTTCTATTCACATGTTGTCAAGAATGAGGTATTTTAAATCCATGAATCTCTTCTTTGGAGTTATCTTGGTATAGATTTCACCTAAAGCCTTCCCTAAGGAATGTTGCTATTTGTGGTGCTTATCAATGATCCGAGTTTTCTCCTATCCTCTCGGCGAAAGAAGTTTTCATCTCTTCGTTGATCTCGAACAAGCAATTGTTTTTCGTTAGTGACAGAATTTCACCTCAAGTGTTGAGATGTTTCCATAAGCCCACTACAAGCTTATTCTTCTCGTGTTTGGTTTTCCAACAATTCCATTCTAACCTTCTTGGAAGGGTGTTTTCCAAGATCATTTGTGGCAGAAGTTGGCATTTTCTTCTCCATTCTTTTATTCCAATGATCTATCTTCTATTCTTTCTTCCGGAGGCATGGTGATGTTGCTCTCTTCACTCATCATCTCGAATTGTGACGATCGTGTTCTTTTCATGCTTATCCATTTAACCGGAGTGTTGTGTCATCTCTTCAAGTTCTTTTCATCTTATCAAGTTTTCCTTCTTCTTTCAGTCGGAGTGCTGCCCAAATTATATCAATCTTATCCCTTCTCTATCTAGTTTTAACCGGAGTGGTTTCAATATCTATCTTATCACTAAACCTCTTGGTTCTCGTTGTATCCCTTGTTCCTCTTTTCTAACGGAGTGTTTTCAACTTCCCTCATCTTCCTTGTTTTCTTCCTTTCATTTTGCTCAACCTCTCAAGGTTCATGGTTTTCACTCGTTTGTCAAAGAAGCAACTTAGTTTTACCTCTTCTCTTCCTCTTCCGTTTCTCTCCGGTGCCATCCTAGATCTCGGGACGAGATCCTCTTGTAGTGGTGGAGTGTTGTAACGCCCCGGATACAACTTTCCATAATTGTAACTCCAACTCTTGCCTTTTCCGACTATGTGATATGTTATCTCCTCCGTGGTTGGGTTTTTGTCTTTCGTTTTGCATTTTGTTCACGTCATGCATCTCATCTCATAGCATCATGCACATTGCATCTGCATGTTTTCATAAAGTTTGCATCCGCTCGTAGTTGCCGCGTCCCCCTTTGCTTTCATTGACCGTTCCAAGACCAACCTTGTTCTTCGTTTTCCCTCTTGCCTAAACGGGAGTCTCTTTGTATAGTGCATCGACCCCTCGCTCGTGTCTGAAACTTCCCCGAACCGAACACGCTCAATCATCACCGTTGCATTGAGATCATCCCCAATCATCTGTAAAATATCTTTGGTTATTTGTTGGGCTCTCCTAGCCTATTTTTCTCGGTCCGTCTGATTTCGATCGGAGGGTCTAGATCGCCCTAATCTAACCTTCATGCTATATATATATAGGTCCAAACCCTAGTCTAGGCAGTCCCATCCATCCAATCCCTCACCCGCCACCGCCACTCTCTCCCTTGGGATCCTCCCTGGTCTCCTCTTCGTCTTCCCCACCCAGCCAACCACCATCCGTCTCAGATCCACCTCCCTCCGACCGCCTCCCGTGATTTCTGCGCCAACGAAATCCCCTCGCAGCCAGCTTCTCCCTCCCTCGTTTTCACCACCACCAACTGGAGCCCGCAACCACGATCCAAATCCTCACCGCGAGCAGCCGCACACCCGAGCCCCCGAGCTCCTCCCGCTCGATCCCTTCCCGAGCACCCCGTGCCCGACTTCCGCTGCTCCCGTGCGCTTCCAGGAGCCCCTCTGCCTCTGCCCGAGCTCCCCATCACCCTCGCCCCTGCCTCGTCGTCTGGCCGACACTGGCGACCGTCACCTCGCCGAAGATGAGTGCCCCGACAGCCCCGCTCCTTTTTTTCTTTCTCCCTGCTTCGTCTCGATCTCCTGTAACTCTCCTTCTCTCCCTTTGTTCCTCTCTCAGGGAGCACAAGACGCGTCGCTGCCGCCGAGCTCGCCATCACTTCCTCCAGCCTCCGTTTGGCACGGCGCCACCAGATTCGGGTCCCCAACGCCCGGGTACGCCCATTCCAAGTGCTCCCCGTTGTTGCCATTGAATGTCACCGCCGAGAGCCCCGCTTCAAGTCCCTGCCATGGCTGATGCCCTTCTACTGAACCTCACGCCTGCACAGCCGCTACATCGCCTCTGCATCGAGCACCCTGCTCCGCGCCGCTCCGCCGCCCCGTCTTTGGCCCCTGCCCGTCGGAGCCGCGCCTCCTCGTGCCCCGTAGTCCCGCCGTACCGTGTTCCTGCTTCCTCCGCATTGAAGGCACGAGCACCCGCCCGCGTTGACTGCTCCAGCGATTGCGCGCTAGCCTCCAGATCCAGCCCAACACCAGATCTGACCCAAGGCCTCTTTGGTGAGCACCCGCATGCGCTCCTGCGCCCCCTGCGCACTATTGTTTCTCGCGCCAGCCCGTGTGGTTCAGTTTCGGCCTGTTTAGGTTTTCTTTTCAGTCCTGCGAATTTGCTAATTATCCCAGGTTTTACAGATTTGCAGAAAAAACCCCTAAGCATCATGCATATAATAACTCATGAGCCGTGCATTGGATTAAAATGATTTAAACATGTAAAAAGCTTAGAATTTTGTGTAGATTAATAATATGCCACTTTCATCCATTTTTAAAATGTTTAACTTGTTGTTTGTTTAAATTTGCTTAAATGCCATGCTAAAATGATTTATTTCATAACTAAATTACCGTAGCTCCAATTTTAATAAACTTTATGTGTAAATGGGGTGGAAAAATGCCTAGTTTAACTTGGTGGCATTGTTTTGCATGTTTAACAACTCTAAAATATGGTTTAGGGCAGAACAGTACCAAATTCGAAATATGCATATGGGGATTTTCCGGAATTGTTGTTTGTTGTTCCGGCCTCATTTAAACTTGCCTAGATAGGTAGTTTAATTATGCTTCACCTCTTGCCATGTTTAACAACATTTAATATTGTTGAGTAGCTTATAACGAGATCAAACTAAATAATTGCATGTGGTGTTTTGTCAATATGCAACTCGTTGCATATTGAGCTCCACTTAACTTGTAGTATTGTTTGTTGCACTTTGCCAGGCCATGCCTCTTTAAACCGGACATGCATCATGCCATGATTATGCTTGTGTGTTTACCATGTTGTTTGCTTCTTTCCGGTTGTGATTCTTCTCGATAGTTCCTGTTTCATTGCGATTGTGAGGATTCGTTCGTCTACGCTTGGTTCGTCTTCGTCCATTCGTCTTATTCATGGACTCGTTCTTCTTCCTAGCGGGAT
The DNA here is from genome assembly GCF_018294505.1 of Triticum aestivum. Classification (NCBI taxonomy): domain Eukaryota; kingdom Viridiplantae; phylum Streptophyta; class Magnoliopsida; order Poales; family Poaceae; genus Triticum; species Triticum aestivum. The sequence continues at coordinate 184,389,499 of NC_057807.1, forward strand.
TTCAGGCAAGATGACCGTCACCCTGGATCTCACTACTATCATTTCTATGCTAGTTGCTTCGTTCTATCACGTTGCCGCGCTACCTATCTCTTATTGATCAAGCCTCCCAAATTGCCATGTCAGCCTCTAACCTTTTCACCCTTCCTAGCAAACCGTTGCTTGGCTATGTTACCGCTTTGCTCAGCCCCTCTCATAGCGTTGTTAGTTGCAGGTGAAGTTGAAGATTGCTCCATGATGGACAAGATTATGTTGGAATATCACAATATCTCTTATTTAATTAATGCATCAATATACTTGGTAAAGGGTGGAAGGCTCGGCCTTATGCCTGGTGTTTTGTTCCACTCTTGCCACCGTAGTTTCCGTCATACTGGTGTTATGTTCCTTGATTTTGCGTTCCTTACGCGGTTGGGTAATTTATGGGACCCCCTTGACAGTTTGCTTTGAATAAAAATCCTCCAGCAAGGCCCAACCTTGGTTTTACCATTTGCCTCACCTAGCCCTTTTTCCCTTGGGTTTCCGGAGCCCGAGGGTCATCTTTATTTAGCCCCTCTGGGCCAGTTCTCCTCCGAGTGCTGGTCCAAACCGAGTGATGTCCGGCGCCCCCTGGGCAACCAGGGTCTATGCCAACCCGACGTCTTGCTCATCCGGTGTGCCCTGAGAACGAGATATGTACAGCTCCTATCAGGATTTGTCGGTGCATCGGGCGGCTTTGCTGGTCTTGTTTTACCATTGTTGAAATGTCTTGTAAACCGGGATTCTGAGACTTATCGGGTCTTCCTGGGAGAAGGAATATCCTTCATTGACCATGAGAGCTTGTGATGGGCTAAGTTGGGACACCCCTGCAGGGTTTAAACTTTCGAGAGCCGTGCCCGCGGTTATGTGGCAGATGGGAATTTGTTAATGTCCGATTGTAGATAACTTGACACTTGACTTAATTAAAACGCATCAACCACATGTGTAGCCGTGATGTCCGATTGTAGATAACTTGTTAATGTCCGATTGTAGATGGGAATTTGTTAATGTCCGATTGTAGATAACTTGACACTTGACTTAATTAAAACGCATCAACCACATGTGTAGCCGTGATGGTCTCTTTTCAGTGGAGTCCGGGAAGTGAACACGGTCTTTGTGTTATGATTGTGCGTAAGTAGTTTCAGGATCACTTCTTGATCACTTCTAGCTTCTCGACCATTCCGTTTGCTTCTCTTCTCGCTCTTATTTGCGTATGTTAGCCACCATATATGCTTAGTCGCTGCTGCAACCTCACCACTTTACCCCTTCCTTTCCCATTAAGCTTTGCTAGTCTTGATACCCATGGTAACGAGATTTCTGAGTCCTCGTGGCTCACAGATTACTACAACAACAGTTGCAGGTGCAGGTTATGCGATGTTCATGACGCGAGAGCGATGCTTGCTTGTTTGGAGTAGTTCTTCTGCTTCTTCTTCAATTAGGGGATAGGTTCCAGGTCGGCAGCCTGGGCTAGCAGGGTGGATGTCGTTTGAGTTTCTGTTTGTGTTTCATCCGTAGTCGGATGTTGATCTTATGGTTGATGTATTGATGTATTCGTGTGGCATTATGTGCCTCTTGTATGTATCCCCAACTATTATGTAATGGTATGGTGTAATGATATCCACCTCGCAAAAGCGTCTCCAATATGCGCTTCTATCCTTTGTGGGACCTTCGAGTTCCTTTAGGATAGGGTCGCATATTGGGCGTGACAAATGGTTAGCAATAAAGTAAAGTAATTACATGGTGTTTTCATTGACACACAGGTCATACAATAAATTAAGACAACTCCTATGGCTCCTTCCGGTTGTAATACTCATCGACATGCAACTCGTGATTCCTATTACATGAACATGATCAATCTCATACATCACATATATCATTCATCACATTCATTTGGCCATATCACATCACATAGCATACCCTGCAAAAACAAGTTAGACATCCTCTAATTGTTGTTGCATGTTTTACGTGGCTGCTATGGGTTTCTAGCAAGAACGTTTATTACCTACGCAAAAGCCACAACAGTGATATGCCAATTCCTATTTACCCTTCATAAGGACCCTTTTCATCGAATCTGATTTGACTAAAGTGGGAGAGACCGACACCCGCTAGCCACCTTATGCATCAAGTGCATGTCAGTCGGTGGAAGCTATCTCACGTAAGCGTACGTGTAAGGTTGGTCCGGGCCGCTTCATCCCACAATGCCGCCGAATCAAGATAAGACTAGTAACGGTAAGCAAATTGAACAAATCATCGCCCACAACTACTTGTGTTCTACTCATGCATAGAATCTACGCATAAACGTGGCTCTGATACCACTGTTGGTGAACGTAGCAATAATTCAAAATTTTCCTATGTATCAACAAGATCAATCTAGGAGATGCTAGCAACGAGAGAGAGGGAGTGCATCTTCGTACCTCTTGAAAACCGCAAAACGGAAGCGCTACAAGAACGCGGTTGATGGAGTCGTACTCGCGGTGATTCAAATGGCGGAAGATCCGATCCAGCGCCGGAAGGACGGCGCCTCCGTGTTCAACACACGTACAGCCCGGGGACGTCTCCTCCTTCTTTATCCAGCAAGGGGAGAGGAGAAGTTGAGGGAGAGCTCCGGCAGCACGATGGCGTGGTGGTGGAGCTTGTGGTATTTCTGCAGGGCTTCGCTAAGCTCTACGTAGGAGGAGGAGGTGTTGGAGGAGGGAGGGGCTGCGCCAGGGAAATGGTGCTGCTACCCTCCCACCCTCCCTCTCTTTATATGGTGAAGGGGAGAGGGGGCCAGCCCCTCTAGATCCCATCTAGAGGTGGGGGCGACGGCCGGGAGGGGGAAACTTACCCCCCACGCAAGGTGGAGGCGGCCCCTCGCCTAGGGTTTCCAAACCCTAGATGCCTTGGGCCCTTGGGGGGTGCACCAGCCCACTAGGGGGCTGGTTCCCTCCCATATTCAGCCCATTAAGTCTCCCAGGGCAGGTGGCCCCACCCGGTAGACCCCCAAACACCTTTCGGTGGTCCCGGTACAATACCAATAACCCCCGAAACCATTACGGCGACTGAAACTGGACTTCTCATATATAAATCTTCACCTCCGGACCATTCTGGAACTCCTCGTGACATCCGGGATCTCAGCCGGGACTCCGAACAACCTTCAGTAACAACATACAATTTCCCATAACAACTCTAGCGTCACCGAACCTTAAGTGTGTAGACCCAATGGGTTCGGGAACCATGTAGACATGACCGAGACGTTCTCCGGCCAATAACCAACAGTGAGATCTGGATACCCATGTTGGCTCCCGCATGTTCCACGATGATCTCATCAGATGAACCCCGATGTCGGGGATTCAATCAATCCCGTATACAATCCCCTTTGTCCATCGGTATGTTACTTTCCCGAGATTCGATCGTCAGTATCCCCATACCTCGTTCAATCTCGTTACCGGCAAGTATCTTTACTAGTTCCACAATGCATGATCCCATGACAAACTCCTTAGTCACATTGAGCTCATTATGATGATGCATTACCGAGTGGGCCCAGAGATACTTCTCCGTCATACAGAGTGACAAATCCTAGTCTCGATTCGTGCCAACCCAACAGATACTTTCGGAGATACCTATAGTGCACATTTATAGCCACCCAGATACGTTGTGACGTTTGGTACATCCAAAGCATTCTTACGGTATCCGGGAGTTGCACAATCGCATGGTCTAAGGAAATGATACTTGACATTATAAAAGCTCTTAGCAAACGAACTACACGATCTTGTGCTATGCTTAGGATTGGGTCTTGTCTATCACATCATTCTCCTAATGATGTGATCCCGTTATCAATGACATCCAATGTCCATGGTCAGGAAACCATAACCATCTATCGATCAACGGGCTAGTCAACTAGAGGCTTACTAGGGACATGTTGTGGTCTATGTATTCACACATGTATTACGGTTTCCAGTTAATACAATTATAGCATGAACAATAGACAATTATCATGAACAATGAAATATAATAATAACCATTTTATTATTGCCTCTAGGGCGTATTTCCAACAACCTCCATGTAGTCGGCCCAGTTGCTGGCGCTCTTCGCGTGACTCAAAGCTGCGGTGCGTTGCTGCTCCATGCCCCGCTGGTGGCGCAAATGGGCAATATGCTGCTCGTCTGCCAGGCGGTCGCGCTCCAACAAGTCCTCGTACTCCGCATTGCCATCTAAAGACCAATAGTTCCTCCCTCCGTCTTCCTTTCGGTGAATAACCAAACACTAGCTCCGGCGGTGAGCGCCTCTGACGTCACCTATTGCAGACGGTCGGGGGCATCACGGACGTGGCGAGAGTGAGGGCAACTGGCGATCGATGTCGGGCCAGTGGGGGTTGTGAGGGGAGCCGATAGGGCGAGTTGGGTGACAGTGCTACCGGCGAACGCCGAGAACTAGTAATTATAGGCGGATAGTGTACGTGTAGCAGCGTGTTGCGAGAAACGCGATGGTCATCAAAAAAATCACCAACTAAGGTAGTTGAAGCAATGTTTCGCGGGAAACGCGACGATCATCAGAATTCAATGCATAAGCAGGCATGGCTTAGCGCATAAGCTTACCATGGGAAACTGGAAAAACTGATGTGTCATCCCGTCCCGTCAGTGTTGCGTCATGTCCGTGCTGGGTCGCACATCGCCATGACTGTCAAACGAGTGCACTCGAAACAGCCAGATGAGGTACTCCCTCCTTGTCAAAAATGATTCCACCACTCATGATCTACCTTGGTTGGTGAGATTTTTGAATTGAGCCCTGCAAACCGAAAAGGAGGTAGTACGTGCGTGATCTGATATTTATTCTTGTAGGATCGAGTAGGTCGGATAGTGTATGTGTAGGATCGAGTAGGTCGGATAGTGTACGTGTAGGATCACATTAGCTGATGAACGTTTGCTAGGAGATAAGGCATTTGCAAACGTTTTTGCTGGCAGTTTCGTCAGATTCGCATGGCATTTTCTCCTGAACAGCTTGTCAGTTTCTTCAGAGAAGGCATTTTCATTCTGAAAACTGCCACCTTTGGATCTTGCATCGCAACTGAAACTGCCAGGAGCGTATTAGTAGGCTAGCTAGTGATCGATAAGTAACTTGTAAACACTAAGCGAACAGAAATAAGGAACTGCTAATAACTTGTAAACACTAGGAACACATAAATCAGGATCATGTTGTGCACAGTAGTAAGAGTCGATCCGTTATAAATGTTCACACGAGACTCACAGGCCTGGCATTGTAATATGTTCACATTAGTAGCCCAAATTCACAACCAACTAGTAACATGTTAATGCATCTCAATGATTCACAGATCATATACAAAACGCGTGGGTGAGTAGAGTCTGTGCTTTGATTTTGGGGGCACCGGCAAGAAGCTTATGTAGCTCGAAAAGCAAATATTTAGAAAAAACATATGTTCTTCATACTAACATGGATGCTTCTCTGGGCCAACATTCAGTACAGAGTGAAAGATAAATTTGTTTGTGAAGTCTACAATTCCTCCTGCAAACATAAGTGGTTTCACCACCAGCTGGAACCATGAGAATGACCCACGCATAACGGAGGAACATCCACTGCAATGTGATTTGGTCTTCTCTCGATCACACGGTGAGACTATATTCGGAATACAAACTTTAACTTAGGCAAAATGATGCCCATTGTATAATCAGACAAAACCAATGAAGCACCTAGTGTTGGCCAATAAATAGTACAATACTACTTTTGTGCAGTCCATGAAGTGACTATCCAGTCTTTCTGTGTCTATTTTCAAATGGCACTTCATTCAGTGACTATACTATTATTTTGCGCAGTTCCACCAAAATTACGGTCACTTTGTTTGTTCGGGCAGACATCTGTGTGCACAAATATCAACCAGCTAGTAAACATATACCCCACCTTGTATTTTCGGTTTAAACACGCCTCTTCCCCTTAGCATCTGTCATGTTTTGCACTAGACAATTTGATAATGTCATGTTAGGCCCTGGAAAATTTTGTACTGATTTGCTGATTCAAAGCAGAAATATAGCGCCTATTCTTCATCAGACCAAGGATATCCATGTTCGCAATGATGGAAGAGCTAAAATCGATACAACCAAAATTAAGCATCCAATCATTGAATCATGTCCTGCACCTCCAATGTAGGTCCACCCTGCCAATAAATTCACATGCAAACCACTAATATTACTATCTAATGACAGTACAAAAAGTGTAGCAAGACAGTAGAAAACCATGTACCTTGTCGGTGCGACAGACCCAGAGCCTGTTGACCTGATTGTGCACAGGCACAAGATCAAGATTGAAGCACCAGAGCAAGAGACCAAGAGACTCGAAGAACCAATGAATGGATCAGAAAGAACCAAGACTGAGGTAGAGGAGCCGAATACTACCAAGGAAGAGGCCTCCCTTGCAGGAAAGGCGAGCCCGGCAAGGGGCGAGGCCACCCCCAGAAGAAGAGGACTAAGGCTTCCCGGCAGGGCCTGCCGGGACTCACGGAGACCAAGATCACCCCACCGACTGTGCCACCACGACCCAGGTCGTGGATCAGTATGGTGTCAAGACGCAGGACGATCGAGTGGTAGCCATTCGCCACATGGTGGCCACTTTCTACCAAGTAAACCCACAAATGACACCTGTCCAGATTCGTGTCAAGCAAGCATGCGTGAAGCTGGCAGATTAGCCCTGCAAGCCTTGCGGGGCAACCAACGACATGACACTAAGCGGCGCATTAAATGCATGCTGTCAGCCTGCAGAGGTAGGTATGATAGCACTATTTGCTATCATATCAGTGTCTAATGAGTAATTTGCCACTATGGTAACCCCTTAACCTATAAAAGGAGGCCCATGGCAACCATAGAAGGGGTTCGGGAGGATGGAAGCTCATACCACTCACACCCCTGTACACGCGTAGGGGCCACTGCCCTGAAGCAACCCTGCCGGGCAGGTGTACTTCGCACCATCACCACCTTTTCCCAATCAATCCAGCAAAGTAGGAGTAGGGTTTTATGCCTCACGGTGGCCCGAACCTGCGTAAAGACTGCCTGTGTGATCGCTGCCGTGCTATCATGCGTCAGTCTGCTCTTTGTGCAATGCGACTCCCCCTACCGAACCAACAAGGGGTCGTCCTGATCCCATAGGTGGCCGTGGTTTCCCATGACATCTTTGGCGTGCCACGTAGGGGGTCGCTTGTGCGAACCAGAAGTAGTAAGAAGTGCGTCATCTTCATCGACATCTGCATCATCGACGGCGCCATCGACCATGGCGCCCAAAAATAAATCAGCTCCTTCAGCTCATCCGTCCACCTCGGAGGCTCTGTTACCCGCGGCCTCCAACGCTGCAGTGGGCGCGGAGACGCACGAGGGAGCGAATGTTGCGGGGTGTGTGGCTGGAGCAGGCGTCACCACCACCATTGCGCACGCGGCCCACACGGGAGCTGAAGATGCCAGAGGGGAGCGACATCAGCAACACCCCGACGGCCGCGCTCCGGCCATTGACGGATGCAGCCTCAGTGACGGCGATCGGTCCGGAGCGACCCTGCCCTACAGCCGTCCTCGTTGCAGGCACGACTATTGCGCGTGCCGACCGAACTGGTGCACCCAACGGGGCTAATGGCCCCCAAGCACCTCCGCCCCATCACCTTGCTGCCCAGGTTGTTTCACTACAAAAAAGAGACACCTCCGTGACATTATGGGCCGAACGGAATTTTTTTCTGTCATACTTATGACACTTCTATGATGATAATTGTGACAAAACCTCCGATCATCATAGATGTGGTGGGCTCCTACTTCTATGACAAAAAATCATGACAGAAAATGGGCTTTTCGTCCTGGGCGGGCCGGAGACGCAGCTGCATGACATTCTTTGGGCCGTCCATGATGGAAAAACCATGGTAGAAGCGAGGGCGAGGAAAATTTTGGGGTGTTCCCGGTCACAGTGGGTGGTCGGGGGCCGAGCGATGTGCGTTTCTCTTATACACGTACGCGCGTGTGTGCGAGATGTTGGGCTCTAACTAAACCCAAGCGAGGCGTTGGGCTCTAACAAAACCCGAGCGACTACACTGCAGGCTACGCGTTACTAAACCCGAGCGATCGATCGATGGCTGTAAACTGAACCCGATCGAGCGATTCCTTCGCTACTGCTGCTAACTGAAGAAGATTGATGCTTCCTCTAGATGAACTGTGAGCGTTGGGGGGGGGGGGGGGGGGGGGTTGGATGAACCGTGAGCGGTGGGTGGATGAACAGGACCCCGTGGTGTTGCCTTTGGATGAACAGGACCCCGATCGATCGAGCCGGTTGGGGCTGGATGAACAAGACCCCGTGGAGGGCTGGATGAATAGGACGACCCCGTGGAGGGATAGATGAACAGTAGATGGTGCAGGGGTGGATGAACAGTAGCCCGTGGAGGGGTGGTTTAACAGGAGCCCGTGGTGAGGGGTGATTGAACAATAGCCGGTGGAGTAGCGCACGGTGGAGGCTGGATGAACATGAGACCGTGGATGAACAGTTGCAGGTGGAGGCTAGAGGAGGTCGACGGTGGATGAACAGTAGCCCGTGGAGGCTGGAGGAGGTCGACGGTGGAGATGAACAGTATCCCATGGAGTCCCATTTTGCGGTACGCCAAACCCCTCCAGATGAAAAGGACCCCCGTTTTGACCGTAGGGCTCCAACACAAGTCTGTTTCCTCCGTTTTGCGGTATGCCACACCCCTCCCGATCAACAGGACCCTGTTTTGACCGTAGGAGGTCCAACACAAGCCCGTTTCCTCTGTTTTGCGGTACGCCAGACCCCTCCCGATGAACAGGATTCTGTTTCGAACGTGGCCGGTAGAACACAAGGCCGTTTCCTCCGTTCTGCGGTACGCCAGGCCTCATTTCCATCGCCTGTTCCGTCCAAGCCCTCCTGATGAACACGACGACGCATTCCATTCCGACCCAGCCGGTTGGCTCCACATGAACACGACGACGACATTGTTTCTCCGTTCCGACCCAGCCATGTACACGAGCCCTGGTCGTGCGTATGCGCAAGTAGGCGTTCGAGACCCCGCCGTATGTACGTACGTGGACGTATTTACTTTCTTGCACCCTGGCCGTTGTACGTACGTGCACATGCTACGTGCACGCCTCTACTACGACACGTGCGTGCCTCTACTACGACACGTGCGCGTCTCTACATCGACTAGTATGTGCGTACACGTCCGCGACCAAAATGACAACGCTACATACGCTTTGACCAGGTGGGTCCCGACTGTAAGGCACTTCCTTGCGTGCGAAGATGTAGCTGGTAGGTCCCAGCAGTCAGGGGGGCGAATCGTTTTTTTGCCCGGACGCACTTCCTTGTGTGCGAAGATGTAGCTAGTGGGTCCCAGCAGTTAGGGGGCGAATCAGTTTTCTTGCCCGTAATATGGATGCACTTCCTTGCGTGTGAAGATGTCACTACTAGGGAAAAGCCTATACACAGAATCTTACCAGCAGCGCTCTTCAAAATACCACGCTACTGCTACTTAGCAGCAGCGCGTGTCATCAAAACGCGATGCTGACAGGAAAATAGCAGTAGCGCGTCCACCGCATACAGCGCTACTGCTATAGTTGCCATGACCTCGCCCCCCCCCCCCCCGCTAGTTATAACAGTAGCGCACTATACTAAACAGTGCTACTGCTATTCAGATTAGCTGTAGCGCATTTGGGCGAACGCGCTGCAACTATCCCTACCTTATCCCCACGCGCACAACCGGCCCTCTCACTGACACTCTCACTCTCGCCCGTGTAACTGTCGTCGTGCGTCGTCGCCGCCGCCGCCTTCGTCCGTCCGCCGCCGAGGTACTCCCCTCCTTCCGTCCCTCCTCCCTCCTCCTCGCATGTCCTCCCTCTGCCTGCGGCCGCCCCTCCCTCCTCCGCCGCCGCCCTCCTCCCTCCGCCTGCGGCCGCCCCTCCTCCCTCCTCCGCTGGCAGCCCTCCTCCCACCGCCCTCGACCTCGCCGCCCCTAGCTACCTCTCCGTTGCCCCCCACCCCCTGCCACTAGTTAGTACTAGATTTAGTAGTAGTAGATGTTAACTTAGGGTTCATAGCTAGTACTAGATGTTGCTTAGTTAGTACTAGATTTTTAGTAGTAGTAGTGGTAGTTGAACTACTTTAGTTGTAGTTGAAATAGTTTAGTAAGTAAATTAATAAACTAGTTGAACTAGTTGAATTAATAGAACTAATGTATTTTTAGTAAGATAATTAATATAACTAGTTGAACTACTTTATTTTTAGAAAGAACTATTTTTTTCTATTTATAGTAAGTTTATATTTAGTAAGAACTAGTTGAATAAATAAAACTAGTTGAACATGTCATATTTGTTGTTATTTTTTAGTTTAAGCAATTATTCGGGATGTATTAGTGATAACTTATATGGTTTCAGGTGACCACCATCGTCCCCGTCACCGACCCCCTCTGACATCCCCGCCGTCATCCCAGTCACCGACCCCCTCCGACATCCCCGCCGTCGTCCCAGTCACCGACCCCCTCCAACATCGAGGTGAGACCTGAAGGAAATATGCCCTAGAGGCAATAATAAAGTTATTATTTATTTCCTTATATCATGATAAATGTTTATTATTCATGCTAGAATTGTATTAACCGGAAACATGATACATGTGTGAATACATAGACAAACATATAGTCACTAGTATGCCTCTACTTGACTAGCTCATTAATCAAAGATGGTTATGTTTCCTAACCATAGACATGTGTTGTCATTTGATTAATGAGATCACATCATTAGGAGAATAATGTGATTGACATGACCCATCCCGTTAGCTTAGCACTTGATCGTTTAGTATTCTGCTATTGCTTTCTTCATGACTTATACACGTTCCTGTAACTATGAGAATTATGCAACTCCCGTTTACCGGAGGAACACTTTGGGTACTACCAAACGTCACAACGTAACTGGGTGATTATAAAGGAGTACTACAGGTGTCTCCGAAGGTACATGTTGAGTTGGCGTATTTCGAGATTAGGTTTTGTCACTCCGATTGTCGGAGAGGTATCTCTGGGCCCTCTCGGTAATACTCATCACTTAAGCCTTGCAATCATTATAACTAATAAGTTAGTTATGAGATGACGTATTACAGAACGAGTAAAGAGACTTGCCGGTAACGAGATTGAACTAGGTATTCGATACCGACGATCAAATCTCGGGCAAGTAACATACCGATGACGAAGGGAACAACGTATGTTATGCGGTTTGACCGATAAAGATCTTCGTAGAATATGTAGGAACCAATATGGGCATCCAGGTCCCGCTATTGGTTATTGACCGAAAATGGTTTTAGGTCATGTCTACATAGTTCTCGAACCCGTAGGGTCCGCACGCTTAACGTTACGATGACAGTTTTATTATGAGTTTATAAGTTTTGATGTACCTAAGTTTGTTCGGAGTCCCGGATGTGATCACGGACATGACGAGGAGTCTCGAAATGGTCGAGACATAAAGATTGATATATTGGACGACTATATTCTGACACCGGAAGTGTTCCGGGAGTTTTCGGAGAAAAACCGGAGTACCGGAGGGTTACCGGAACCCCCCGGGAAGTAATGGGCCTTGATGGGCCCTATTGGAGAAAGAGAGGGGCCGACCAGGGCAAGTGGCGCGCCCCCTCCCCTTGAGTCCGAATAGGACAAGGAAGGGGGGGGCCCCCTGGCCTTCCCCCTCTCCCACTCCTTCCTTCCCCCTCCTTCTTGGATTAGGAAAGGGAGGGGGGAAACCTACTTGGAGTAGGTTTCCCCCTCCTAGGGCGCGCCTCCCCTTAGGCCGGCCCCCTCCTCCTCTCCTCCTTTATATACGGGGGCGGGGGGCACCCCATAGAAACACAAGTTGATCTACGGATCGTTCCTTAGCTGTGTGCGGTGTCCCCTTCCACCATATTCCACCTCGGTCATATCATCGCGAAGCTTAGGCGAAGCCCTGCGCCGGTAGAACATCAACATCGTCACCACGCCGTCATGCTGACGGAACTCATCTCCGAAGCTCGGCCGGATCGGAGGCCGGAGATCGTCATCGAGCTGAACGTGTGCTGAACTCGGAGGCCCCGTACGTTCGGTGCTTGGATCGGTGCGATCGTGAAGACGTACGACTACATCAACCTCGTTGTTATAACGCTTCCGCTAACGGTCTACGAGGGTACGTGGACATACACTCTCCCCTCTCATTGCTATGCCATCAACATGATCTTGAGTGTGCGTAGGATTTTTTTTGAAATTACTACGAAACCCAATAGTGGCATCCGAGCCTAGGTTTTATGCGTTGATGTTATATGCACGAGTAGAACACAAGTGAGTTGTGGGCGATACAAGTCATACTGCTTACCAGCATGTCACACTTTGGTTCGGCGGTATTGTGAGATGAAGCGGCCCGGACCGACATTACGTGTACGCTTACGCGAGACTGGTTTCACCGCTACGAGCACTCGTGCTTAAAGGTGACTGGCGGGTCTCTGTCTCTCTCACTTTAGCTGAATCGAGTGTGGCTACGCCCGGTCCTTGCGAAGGTTAAAACAGCACCAACTTGACAAACTATCGTTGTGGTTTTTGATGCGTAGGTAAGAACGGTTCTTGCTAAGCCCGTAGCAGCCACGTAAAATTTGCAACAACAAAGTAGAGGACGTCTAACTTGTTTTTGCCGGGTATGTTGTGATGTGATATGGCCAAGACGTGATGCTATATTTTATTGTATGAGATGATCATGTTTTGTAACCGAAGTTATCGGCAACTGGCAGGAGCCATATGGTTGTCGCTTTATTGTCTGAAGTGCAAATGCCCTGTAATTGCTTTACTTTATCACTAAGTGGTAGCGATAGTCGTAGAAGCAATGGATGGCGTAGACGACTACGATGCTACGATGGAGATCAAGGTGTCGCGCCGGTGACGATGGTGATCATGACGGTGCTTCGAAGATGGAGATCACAAGCACAAGATGATGATGGCCATATCATATCACTTATATTGATTGCATGTGATGTTTATCATTTATGCATCTTATCTTGCTTTGATTGACGGTAGCATTTTAAGATGATCTCTCACTAATTATCAAGAAGTGTTCTCCCTGAGTAGCACCGTTGCGAAGTTCTTCGTGCTGAGACACCACGTGATGATCGGGTGTGATAGGCTCTACGTTCAAATACAACGGGTGCAAAATAGTTGCACACGCGGAATACTCAGGTTATACTTGACGAGCCTAGCATATACAGATATGGCCTCGGAACACGGAGACCGAAAGGTCGAGCGTGAATCATATAGTAGATATGATCAACATAGCGATGTTCACCATTGAAACAACTCCATCTCACGTGATGATCGGACATGGTTTGGTTGATCTGGATCACGTAATCACTTAGATGACTAGATAGATGTCTGTCTAAGTGGGAGTTCTTAAGTAATATGATTAATTGAACTTAAATTTATCATGAACTTAGTACCTGATAGTATCTTGCTTGTCTATGTTTGTTTGTAGATAGATGGCTCGTGCTGTTGTTCCGTTGAATTTTAATGCGTTCCTTGAGAAAGCAAAGTTGAAAGATGATGGTAGCAATTACATGGACTGGGTCCGTAACCTGAGGATTATCCTCATTGCTGCACAGAAAAGTTACATCCTGGAAGCACCGCTGGGTGCCAGGCCTGCTGCTGATGCAACTGACGACGTTAAGAACGTCTGGCAGAGCAAAGCTGATGACTACTCTATAGTTCAGTGTGCCATGCTTTACGTCTTAGAACCGGGCCTTCAACGACGTTTTGAACGTCATGAAGCATATGAGATGTTCCAGGAGTTGAAGTTAATATTTCAAGCAAATGCTCGGATTGAGAGACATGAAGTCTCCAATAAGTTCTATAGCTACAAGATGGAGGAGAATAGTTCTGTCAGTGAACATATACTCAAAATGCCTGGGTATAATAATCACTTGATTCAACTGGGTGTTAATCTTCCTGATGATAGTGTCATTGACAGAATTCTTCAATCACTGCCACCAAGCTACAAGAGCTTTGTGATGAACTATAATATGCAAGGGATGAACAAGACTATTCCTGAGCTCTTCGCAATGCTGAAAGCCGCGGAGGTAGAAATCAAAAAGGAGCATCAAGTGTTGATGGTTAACAAAACCACTAGTTTCAAGAAAAAGGGAAAAGGGAAGAAGAAGGGGAACTTCAAAAAGAACAGCAAGAAAGTTGCTGCTCAAGAGAATAAACCCAAATCTGGACCTATGTCTGAAACTCAGTGCTTCTATTGCAAGCAGACTGGACACTGGAAGCGGAACTGCCCCAAGTATTTGGCGGATAAGAAGGATGGCAAAGTGAACAAAGGTATATGTGATATACATGTTATTGATGTGTACCTTACTAATGCTCGTAGTAGCACCTGGGTATTTGATACTGGTTCTGTTGCTAATATTTGCAACTCGAAACAGGGACTACGGATTAAGCGAAGATTGGCTAAGGATGAGGTGACGATGCGCGTGGGAAATGGTTCCAAAGTCGATGTGATCGCAGTCGGCACGCTACCTCTACATCTACCATCGGGATTAGTTTTAGACCTAAATAATTGTTATTTGGTGCCAGCGTTGAGCATGAACATTATATCTAGATCTTGTTTGATGCAAGACGGTTATTCATTTAAATCAGAGAATAATGGTTGTTCTATTTATATGAGTAATATCTTTTATGGTCATGCACCTTTGAAGAGTGGTCTATTTTTATTGAATCTCGATAGTAGTGATACACATATTCATAGTGTTGAAACCAAAATATGCAGAGTTGATAATGATGGTGCAACTTATTTGTGGCACTGCCGTTTAGGTCATATCGGTGTAAAACGCATGAAGAAACTCCATACTGATGGACTTTTGGAATCACTTGATTATGAATCACTTGGTACTTGCGAACCGTGCCTTATGGGCAAGATGACTAAAACGCCGTTCTCCGGTACTATGGAGAGAGCAACAGATTTATTGGAGATCATACATACAGATGTATGTGGTCCAATGAATGTTGAGGCTCGTGGCGGATATCGTTATTTTCTCACCTTCACAGATGATTTAAGCAGATATGGGTATATCTACTTAATGAAACACAAGTCTGAAACATTCAAAAAGTTCAAAGAATTTCAGAGTGAAGTGGAAAATCATCGTAACAAGAAAATAAAGTTTCTACGATCTGATCGTGGAGGAGAATATTTGAGTTACATGTTTGGTCTACACTTGAAATAATGCGGAATAGTTTCGCAACTCACGCCACCCGGAACACCGTAATGGTGTGTCCGAACGTCGTAATCGCACTTTACTAGATATGGTGCGATCTATGATATCTCTTACTGATTTACCGCTATCGTTTTGGGGTTATGCTTTAGAGACGTCCGCATTCACGTTAAATAGGGCACCATCAAAATCCATTGAGACGACGCCTTATGAACTGTGGTTTGGCAAGAAACCAAAGTTGTCCTTTCTTCAAGTTTGGGGCTGCGATGCTTATGTAAAGAAACTTCAACCAGATAAGCTCGAACCCAAATCGGAGAAATGTGTCTTCATAGGATACCCAAAGGAGACTATTGGGTACACCTTCGATCACAGATCTGAGGGCAAGATTTTCGTTGCTAAATTCGGATCCTTTCTAGAGAAGGAGTTTCTCTCGAAAGAAGTGAGTAGGAGGAAAGTAGAACTTGACGAGATAACTGTATCTACTCCCTTATTGGAAAGTAGTTCATCACAAGAACCGGTTCCTGTGACAACTACACCAATCAGTGAGGAAGCTGATGATATTGATCATGAAACTTCAGATCAAGTTTCTACAGAACCTCGTAGGTCTACCAGAGTAAGATCCGCACCAGAGTGGTACGGTAATCCTATTTTGGAAGTCATGTTACTTGACCATGATGAACCTACGAACTATGAGGAAGCGATGATGAGCCCAGATTCCGCAAAATGGCTAGAGGCCATGAAATCTGAGATAGGATCCATGTATGAAAACAAGGTATGGACTTTGGTTGACTTGCCCGATGATCGGGAAGCCATTGAGAATAAATGGATCTTTAAGAAGAAGACTGACGTTGATGGTAATGTAACTGTCTATAAAGCTCGACTTGTTGCAAAAGGTTTTCGACAAGTTCAAGGGGTTGACTACGATGAGACTTTCTCACCCGTAGCGATGCTTAAGTCTGTCCGAATCATGTTAGCTATTGCTGCATTTCATGATTATGAAATTTGGCAAATGGATGTCAAAACTGCATTCTTGAATGGATTTCT
This sequence comes from Triticum aestivum, assembly GCF_018294505.1. Taxonomy (NCBI): domain Eukaryota; kingdom Viridiplantae; phylum Streptophyta; class Magnoliopsida; order Poales; family Poaceae; genus Triticum; species Triticum aestivum. The sequence continues at coordinate 184,405,780 of NC_057807.1, forward strand.
AGAAGAAGAGTTGTATATGATGCAGCTAGAAGGTTTTGTTGATCCAAAAGATGCTAACAAAGTATGCAAGCTCCAGCGATCCATTTATGGACTGGTGCAAGCATCTCGGAGTTGGAATAAACGTTTTGATAGTGTGATCAAAGCATATGGTATTATACAGACTTTTGGAGAAGCCTGTATTTACAAGAAAGTGAGTGGGAGCTCTGTAGCATTTCTGATATTATATGTAGATGACATATTATTAATTGGAAATGATATAGAATTTCTGGATAGCATAAAGGGATACTTGAATAAAAGTTTTTCAATGAAAGACCTCGGTGAAGCTGCTTACATATTGGGCATCAAGATCTATAGAGATAGATCAAGACGCTTAATAGGACTTTCACAAAGCACATACCTTGACAAAATTTTGAAAAAGTTCAAGATGGATCAGGCAAAGAAAGGGTTCTTGCCTGTACTACAAGGTGTGAAGTTGAGTCAAACTCAATGCCCGACCACAGCAGAAGATAGAGAGAAAATGAAAGATGTTCCCTATGCTTCAGCCATAGGCTCTATCATGTATGCAATGCTGTGTACCAAACCTGACGTATGCTTAGCAATAAGCTTGGCAGGAAGGTACCAAAGTAATCCAGGAGTGGATCACTAGACAGCGGTCAAGAACATCCTGAAATACCTGAAACATGAGAGCTTTGACAAAGATATGTTTAGCAATAAGCTTGGCAGGAAGGTACCAAGGATATGTTTCTCGTATATGGAGGTGACAAAGAGCTAGTCGTAAATGGTTACGTCGGTGCAAGCTTTGACACTGATCCGGACGATTCTAAATCGCAAACCGGATACGTGTTTTTAATAAACGGTGGAGCTGTAAGTTGGTGCAGTTCTAAACAAAGCATCGTGGCGGGATCTACATGTGAAGCGGAGTACATAGCTGCTTCTGAAGCAGCAAATGAAGGAGTCTGGATGAAGGAGTTCATTTCCGATCTAGGTGTCATACCTAGTGCATCGGGACCAATGAAGATCTTCTGTGACAATACTGGTGCAATTGCCTTGGCAAAGGAATCCAGATTTCACAAGAGGACCAAGCACGTCAATAGACGCTTCAATTCCATTCGGGACCAAGTCCAAGTGGGAGACATAGAGATTTGCAAAATACATATGGATCTGAATGTTGCAGATCCGTTGACTAAGCCTCTCTCACGAGCAAAACATGATAAGCACCAAGACTCCATGGGTGTTAGAATCATTACTATGTAATCTAGATTATTGACTCTAGTGCAAGTGGGAGACTGAAGGAAATATGCCCTAGAGGCAATAATAAAGTTATTATTTATTTCCTTATATCATGATAAATGTTTATTATTCATGCTAGAATTGTATTAACCGGAAACATGATACATGTGTGAATACATAGACAAACATATAGTCACTAGTATGTCTCTACTTGACTAGCTCATTAATCAAAGATGGTTATGTTTCCTAACCATAGACATGTGTTGTCATTTGATTAATGAGATCACATCATTAGGAGAATAATGTGGTTGACATGACCCATCTCGTTAGCTTAGCACTTGATCGTTTAGTATTCTGCTATTGCTTTCTTCATGACTTATACACGTTCCTGTAACTATGAGAATTATGCAACTCCCGTTTACCGGAGGAACACTTTGGGTACTACCAAACGTCACAACATAACTGGGTGATTATAAAGGAGTACTACAGGTGTCTCCGAAGGTACATGTTGAGTTGGCGTATTTCGAGATTAGGTTTTGTCACTCCGATTGTCGGAGAGGTATCTCTGGGCCCTCTCGGTAATACTCATCACTTAAGCCTTGCAAGCATTATAACTAATAAGTTAGTTATGAGATGACATATTACAAAACGAGTAAAGAGACTTGCCGGTAACAAGATTGAACTAGGTTTTGGATACCCACGATCAAATCTCGGGCAAGTAACATACCGATGACGACGGGAACAACATATGTCATGCGGTTTGACCGATAAAGATCTTCATAGAATATGTAGGAACCAATATGGGCATCTAGGTCCCACTATTGGTTATTGACCGAGAATGGTTTTAGGTCATGTCTACATAGTTCTCGAACCCGTAGGGTCCGCACGCTTAACGTTACGATGACAGTTTTATTATGAGTTTATAAGTTTTGATGTACCGAAGTTTGTTCGGAGTCCCGGATGTGATCACGGACATGACGAGGAGTCTCGAAATGGTCGAGACATAAAGATTGATATATTGGACGACTATATTCGGACACCGGAAGTGTTCCGGGAATTTTCGGAGAAAAACCGGAGTACCGGAGGGTTACCGGAACCCCCCCGGGAAGTAATGGGCCTTGATGGGCTCTATTGGAGAAAGAGAGGGGCCGGCCAGGGCAAGTGGCGCGCCCCCTCCCCTTGAGTCGGAATAGGACAAGGAAGGGGGGGGCGGCACCCCCCTTGCCTTCCCCCTCTCCCACTCCTTCCTTCCCCCTCCTTCTTGGATTAGGAAAGGGAGGGGGGAAACCTACTTGGAGTAGGTTTCCCCCTCCTAGGGCGCGCTTCCCCTTAGGCCGGCCCCCTCCTCCTCTCCTCCTTTATATACGGGGGCGGGGGGCACCCCATAGAAACACAAGTTGATCTACGGATCGTTCCTTAGCCGTGTGCGGTACCCCCTTCCACATATTCCACCTCGGTCATATCGTCGCGAAGCTTAGGCGAAGCCCTGCACCGGTAGAACATCAACATCGTCACCACGCCGTCGTGCTGACGGAACTCATCTTCGGAGCTCGGCTGGATCGGAGGCCGGAGATCGTCATCGAGTTGAACATGTGCTGAACTCGGAGGCCCCGTACGTTCGGTGCTTGGATCGGTCGGATCGTGAAGATGTACGACTACATCAACCGCGTTGTTATAACGCTTCCGCTAACGGTCTACGAGGGTACGTGGACATACACTCTCCCCTCTCGTTGCTATGCCATCAACATGATCTTGAGTGTGCGTAGGAATTTTTTTGAAATTACTACGAAACCCAACAAGACCAGCCAAATATCCTTGTATATCTTGTGGTGTTGCTCAAATAGGATATGTGGTTGCCCAAGTGGCCGTTCATGTTCAGTTTACATCTCTGAGTGGCCTATGTTTTGCCGGAGTGTTGATTAATTTCCGTTCCGGCAAATTTCAGGCGCTCTATATGTACTTTTTTAGCAAAGGTCATGCCGGATTTTGTCGTGAATTCTGGCATGACTTGTGCTAGAATATGTACAAGTTTAATCTTTGAATTATGATTGTAGGAAATGTCGTACTCGGACGACGACGGTCTCCCGGGGGAGTGTTGCTGGTGCCACGACGAGCGAGGTATGTGCGACAGGTTCGTTCGGCTGGACGAAGACCGGCGCTTCAGCATTAAGCTCGAGGAGACCTTCGATTGTGAAACGGTACGCAACAACGACAAGTGTTTTTTTCATAATTAAGCATGACTTCAACTATTTCAACGTCTAATTTTCATATTTTACAATTCGACTAGCTTATTCCATGCCATGCAAGACGCTATGTCTTGGAGAGGATGGGTTTTGAAGACCATGAAAATTTCGAAACAAAGAAAATACACCTAAGGACCCATCATGATATGGATTTTGAAGTAAATCTGTGCAATGCTCAGAGTGTAACCCATTTTGGTTGCCAAAATTGGGAAGCACTTTGCAAAATGTATGGTTTTTATGAGGGTATGATTGTCACCACGGATCTTAGTGATCCTGACAGCGAGGAAGACAATATGGACATTTGGGTCCTTGTTGATACGCTTCCGATTATACCGCTATGTGAGTTTCTCAAACATAGTTATTAACTAATTTATATTGTTCATTTCAAAATAGTTGATAGCTTATTTCCATTGACAGCTTATTTTGATTCTTCAAAGACTGTGCGGAAGATGGTAGATAAAACCCACTACACCGACGGCACCGAATTAACGTATAAGGAGAAAAATCATCTGATCGCATTTTGTACTCTTCTTGAGAATTACAATGACTATTATCGAACTCCTCCAAATTATGGTGAATACGTGCCACTAGTGCATGTGTTGAACCACGATAACTTCTCTGGAGATACCCTGGTAAGATTTTTTACTATTACGACATCCGTGCATCTTTTGCATACTTCTAAAACTAGTACATCATTGCTAACTACGAAGTTATTATTATGTTTTTCAACAGAAACTCCCAATGGATTGTGTGCCTCATCTGATGTCTCTGCATGGTCACCTCTCAGTTCTGAACGTACTGCCAGGTAAATCTACGGAGCTCACCTGTGCATATCGGATTTCTAAAACCCGTGAACACATGATCATCAAAGAATGGAAGAAATGTATGGACATTCGCAAGGAGGTTCTTGGAAGTAACATTCAGCGAAAGGCAAGAATTGGAGACATGCTAATCTCCATTCTCCATAATGGAGAGTCAGGGGCTATCTTATTTTTTGCTATTTTACCTTAGAAAATGTAGTAGGTCTTAATCGAATGTAATAGGTCATATGAGGTACAATATGTTTATTATGTGGTAATGTGTTAGAGTTGATAATGATGATATTGAGGAGGTGTTATGTGATGTCAATGATGAAAACAATGATCTTGAGGAGGTGTTATATGACAATGATGTATTATGATGATAAGTTGTTAATGATATGATGATGATGATGATATTATTATATTAAGGGGTTGAAAGAACCGCGGTCCATCCACTTGAAATTAATCCGCGGTTCTTTCAACCCATGATATAATAACTCATTATGATGTAAAAACAATCTCTAAATTCCTGTTGTATGAAAACTTGTGTAAAGGTGTATGAATACAACATGAAATAGAAAAGAAATAAAATACTAAATAATAGTAGTAGCGCGGGAGAGGAGAAGCGCTACTACTAATTACCAGTAACAATGTCCTGAAGAAGCGCTGCTACTAAGTCAATTTAGCAGTAGCGTGGGTCCAGACGCGCTATTGCTAAGCATTAGCTGTAGCGCCTTATCAGTAGCGCTCCTCCCCGCGCTACTGATAGGCCCAAAACCCGCGCTGCTGCTAGGCTTTTCCCTAGTAGTGTGTAGCTGGTGGGTCCCAGCAGTCAGGGGGCGAATCATTTTTTTTCCCGTAATATAGACGCACTTCCTTGCGTGCGAAGATGTAGCTGGTAGGTCCCAGCAGTCAGGGGGAAACGTTTTTTTTCATGAAATAGCTGGCCCGTCTAGTGAGTCCCTTCTGTCAGGTGGAGGAACCTTTATTTTCCGCGCAATAAGGAGGCACTTCCTTGCTGCGGCTATGGACCCAGCTGTCAGCCTCTCTACGTACAGTCCACATTCGATGGAAGTCGTTCCTTGACCATGTTGACCACGCCGCGCCGAGAGCACCAGGGCAGTGGACGACGGCGAGGCCTAGTAAGGGGACGATGCGGAGCCGGGGAAGACGCGGCAGTGGAAGCCCGCACGGAGAGGAGTACGAGGGTTCACTGGTTCGGCTGCGGTGTGAGGCTGCCGTCGCCGCAGAATAACAGGGGATGCGGGTGAGTAGAGGGATGGCATGGCCCGCGGTGGGAGTAGTATGGGGCGATGAGGCCTCCCCGGCATCAAAGCCGGCCACGGGAGGCAGGAGCACGCGGCACGACTGGCGCTGCTTTGGGCGGCTGGAGCAAGAAGACCAGAGGTTGAAGAAGCACTACGGCCGTTGGATGGACATCGTACGGTCACTGCAGCTAAAATCGTTTATCTTGACTAAGTTGACAAAGCCCTTGGTACGCGCCAACTTAGTAGGCCCACAGGTCAGCCTCCGAAACGGTGCGCCCCAGATGTCAGGGGGATGAATCATTTTTTGGGCGGCTAAAGAAAGAATATGCGAGATTGAAGAAGAAGCACGACATCCGTTGGATGGACATCCAACGGCCACAACTGCTAGAACCGTGTGTTGTTGACAAAGCCTTGCATACGCGTCAACTTAGTTTTTTTAGGGGACGCGTCAACTTAGAAGGCCCACAAGTTTGTGACAGAGAACACATAGCCCATTTGTGATTTGTAAGAATGTGCATCCCATTTTTTAATTCTAATGGAATTTACTACAGCCCATTTACAGTTTGTTAAAAGTACAGCCCAACTTCTAGCTAGGACAATGATTAGTAATTTCAACCAACCGCTCAAAACAGAATTCAAAAAAAATTCCCACATTTTGATGAGATCTGAAATATTTTTACCCGAAATTTCTAGTCGGATTAAATATAATTTCAAAATAAATTTGTATTAAGTTAAAATCCAACGAAATATTACGCGTGCAACAAGTAATAAAATTAAAATTTCAAATTCCAAAAATAATATATTTTTTAAACTAATTAGGCGTTTGGTGCATTTTTTATAGTTACTGCCCAGCTATTATAATTACAACTCATTTATTATTTCTTAAAGTCCATTTTCTTGTTAAGCCTAATGCATACCTCCAACAAAAGTTTGCAGCCCAGCGGGGCGGAGAATAACAAGTTAACACGGTATTGTGTACAACTGTCGGCTCAGTTGCATTGCTGATGTTGAAAAAAAGGCCTGTGTAGTACAGTACAACCTAACATGGCTACTCAGCTCACATTCAGCGACGCCGGAAAGGCCCAAACAATGCTTCTGTACACTTTTTGAAGTCACTGAGCTCAATTAATAACATGAAGAAAAAAGTTAGATTACAGTGGAACCTAACTAAAAGCTGTCACAAGCAAAGAAATAATTCAACGGGTCCCACTTGTGCGTGTGTGTGTGCGCGCACGCACGCACGTGTGTGTGTCTATGTCTATGTGTGTGTGTGAGAGTGAGAGACCCATCGGTCGATGCTCGTAAATACATCTTTCAGCCATATGCATTGTTGATGCTCAGTAAAAACTTATATAGTTGACACAATCATATTGAACATCATAGCACACCGAACTTGCATACAAAAATTTCACGCAGGCGTCACAATATGGATGGTAGGGCTATGTTGAAACGAACAAACTTGTACATAACGGTTCATCGTCTTTATCAATGACGGGGAAATATCTTGAATGTTGTGCAAAGAAAACAGACAGACAACACAATAAGTTCTGCTAGCACATTAAGTTGACATACAACCCTTTGTAAAAAAAGTTTAGGTACAAAATTAGAATAGGTCACAATCAAATGTACTGGCACATCAGTGCTTCACACCCATAGCTCGGATTTAACTAGTATCTTACAAGATTCAGTTGTTACCTCAAATTAGAGGACATCCAGGCAGCCAACCCTGCCTCTTCACCCAAAGAAGCAGTGGTGATGACGGGAAAATGGCGGGCGTGAAACACGCGTCCACGTCACTGATACAGAGTAAAATTTAAATGCATAAAATAAGGGTAGAATCAAACATTGCAAGTACTTTATTTCCAGAACTCTTACAGTTACATAAAAGTTCTATTAATTGCATCTCCGAAGAGAAAACCCCTGATTAAGAATTCCAACTATCCTATTACATAGAATTGCAACACATGACCACTACAAAATGATAAAGAAAAATCGCTCCTCCTCATTGTCATTGATGCCGGTGTGCTCGGGGGAGCATCCTCGATATTCTTCAAGTTATCATGTGTCTTGTTCATTTATATTTTTACCCTTGTACTATTATGAGTAGTACATAGAGTATGAGTGCAATGTATGCTTTTTGCAGATAGCTAATTTGTGTAGTCGACTTAACCAACATATGCTAGTATGACCATGCGGCTATATTAATCAACTTTCATGTCATTTCATTCTAAGGAGTGATGAGTCGACTAGTAGAGTATCTACTTAATACATGCATGCTACATCTTTTATTGATGCATATATAACCATGCATGTAATGATGATTTAATCCATGTTAGCCTCTGCGCATGGATGGAAATTTAAGAAAAGGGGGTTCTAATATTAGAACCCTCCCATATGTTATCTTGTTGGATTTTGTTTGGTATGTTTTTGATGATGGCATCTGCTAAGCAAATCAGTCTCTTTTGATTGGGACTAAAGCGAGCTAGATGCAATATCTGTCATTTTATTATACCCTAACTATTGGTGGACAGTATATGCGTGTTGCATAGAGTCTATACACTCTAGATTTCATATTTTTAGATATGTAGGATTATATTTTTTTACTTAACCTACACGCATTCATTTTCTTTTATTGGCATATTTTATTTTAGTGCAAAATGAGACAACTAACATTTTTATTATCACATGTTTACACGTTAGATTTCACTTAGCACATTCTATATGCATTAGAGTATGCTCATTTCATAATCTATATGACAGATGTATGGGATGTTTATACCTCCCTGTTTGTATTACTACTCACGTGGCATAGCAAGTATGTCCGTAGAGTAACCAACAAGAGGCCTCAAATATGATTTGGCAAGCACCCGATTTATGCATTTTCATGCACTAAGGTACATGCACAATTTACATGACCTTGTTTTGTGCAACTCAAACGAATGAAGAGTGCATTTTTGGTAAGCACGTACTTATTCTATGATTTTATGTAGCTGGTTATATGGGGTTTGTGTATGTTCTATATTTGTTTTCCCCCCGAAATTTACCTTTGCGTCGCTCTCATTTATGATGGAAGGGAAAATATGTCCTCCTTAGTTTGGGTCGCCATGATCAACCAAGGAGTGAAATTTATCATCTTTGACATAATCGCACTTTGGCTCGTATCATGATGATCAGCCAAAGGCAAAGATGACTGTCGGTGTACTAGAGTAGGGGTACCTTAGTATCCCGAACTTGTGCACGGGCAGTTGCAGCACCCCGCGGCAAGGCTCGCTAGGTCACGGCCCAGATCCTCTGTGGATCCTCAGAAGGCAAGACCCCGGCAAGAGGAGCTTGCCGGGAAGCCATTCAAGAACAAAGTATTCAAACCAAGAAGACAAGGCCCCGGCAAGAGAAGCTCGCCGGGAAGGCCAACCAAGGCATCTCAAGAACGCTTGCCGTGACGCGCCACGCGTCCCGGCAAGGCATGGTGAGCGACAAGCTCCCGAGCCCGACAAGGTAGCACCCGCAGCAAGACACTTGCCGCGGCAAGCGGCCACACCGCACCCGCGCTCCAGCACATCCACCCACGTGTCGCTCAGGGGCCCTCCCGGGCACGCGTGGCGGTAGGCTGTGCAGCCAGGGGTGCACGGTGGCAAGCGGCGCTGACGAGAAGGCCATCGTGGCGATCGCTGGCGCCCCTGACGGTCTCTATTTGCACTGTTTGGGCGACACAGATGGGCATTTAATGCCCTTGTCCCCTGCCGTCAGAGTTAGGTATGATACACTGTGTCTACAGTATAGGTAGCTGTACCTACCGCACTCTTTTTCTTTTTTACCCTTTCTGTCTGCGTTGCCCCCTATCGGTGACCCCTTGAGCATATAAAAGGAGGCCCATGCGCAACGTAGAGGGGGTTCGGCTCATTCGAAACACCAAGAACACTCTCATGCTCGGTCTGGTAGCGCTCATCGCTCCTGAGCAAGAACTCAATACAATCAAACAAGCAGCAGTAGGAGTGTTATCTCTCCGGAGAGCTCCAAAGCTGGGTAAACTGCTCGTGTGCATTGCCTCGATCCGCTCTTCGTGCGACCTCCGCCCCCCTCCGAACCGAAAGGGGCTCGGTCCGCCGGTCCCCATAGGTGTTCGTGGATCAGTTTCCCCGACATCTTTGGTGCGCCAGGTAGGGGGCGTCGAGATTGTGTGAACCCGATCCGGGGTGCACACGAGCTAAATCTTCATCATCTTCATCGGCATGCCACTGAAGAAAAAGGCTTCGGAGGCAGTTGTTCCGTCTGCGTCGTTTCCACCGCCACCGGAGCAAACGGGTGGTGGAGTAGACGCCGGCGGAGGAACGGGTGTCGATGAGGGTGCTCATAGTGCTGCCAAGTCCAAGGACAAGGCGGCACAGACCTCGGCGTCCGTACGCGCACCGCGCCCGTCTCAGGAGGCACGGGACCAGCAGCATCATGGCGTTTGCAGCGCCATACGTCCGCTGGGCCAAGATCAAGCTGGTGGATCTCGCGGAGTTCAAGACCAGCATGCACGCCAACATGCTGGCCCCAGCGAAGTGCGGTCGCATGGACGGGATGCTGCTCCTTCTAACATAGTTAGAAGTCCGAGCATATCCCGCTCCTCGCACCGTTCGCCGCTGCCACCCACCACTCCAGCAGAAGCCTTGGCGCGAGCTCAACTGCTTCTAGATTACCCTCCAACGGCGGACAAGACCGATGAGTGGAGGGCCACCATTCAGAGTCTCATTGGCTTCGCCAACGGCGACACTGCGCGGCAGCCAAGCACCTCTCTGCCACGGCAAGACTGCCGGACGCGAGCCGATGGCGACAAGACTGATGGGGGTGCGACTTCCATGCACTCTCCACCATGAAGGCCAAGATCGCCAACTCGCCGGGTCCACCTCGACAGCGACTCCACCGCATCATCGGATCCTCGAGCTCGTCGCGATCAGCGCCAAGTTCTGCACGAACGACAGCAAGAGGACGCTCGTACCCGCATCGAGCGCCGAAGAGAAGCGCGGCGTCAATCTGACCAGCGCGCTGGGCCCTCTGTCGACATGCATGCGCCAGGGGAACCAGGCGACTTGCCGTACGCGGTAGGTTGCCCTCCGTTCACTCGTGAGCTGCGGCAAGTCCAGTGGCCCAGCAAGAAAAATTTCAAGCCAGATGTGCCGGAGAATTACGATGGCAAGTCGCATCCGTTGGAGTTCCTCAACATCTACACCATCGTGGTGCAGGCTGCCGGGGGACGAGACGACAAGATCCTTGCCAACTACTTCCTGCTGGTGCTCAAGCCTAACGTCCGATCCTGGCTCATGCACTTGCCGGACAACTCCATTTCTTCTTGGGCAGATCTATGCCATCAGTTTGTCGGCGCCTTTACGGGCGGCCACAAGCCTCATGGCCAAGCAAGAAATCTTCATCTGCTCGCCCAGAAGGAAGGAGAGCACCTGCGCAAGTACATTCAGAGATTCAGCCGTGTACAGCACAACATCCCAGATGTCCATCCTGCCGCAGTCATCAGCGTGTTACATCAGAACGTACGAAATCGCAGGATGAGGGAGGAGATGGCGATGTGCAAGATCAGGGACGTCAGCGAGCTTTATGCCCTGGCCGACAAGTGTGCACGTGCTGAAGAGGCGAGGAGACTCCCCTGAGAGAATACAGGAGCAGGAGGATCCGACAGTGAGGATGCTGCCCCGGCAAGGAAAGGCCAGCGGCGAAACAACAGAAAGAAGAAAGGCAAAGAAGTGCTAGTTGTTGAGCATTCCGGTAACGGAGGTGGCGCCAGGAAAGCTAAAGCCGGTGACTCCGGCAAGGAGAGCCAGGCTGTGGCGGCCGCCGACAAGCAGGACAGCTCCGGGAAGCAATACTGCAAAATCCACCGCACCAAGGGCCATGACCTCCAGAGCTGCAAGAAGGTCGAGCAGCTTGTTGAGCAGCAGAAGGCTGAGTACGAGCGGCGCGACAAGGAGAAATCCCAGGAAGGTGCTGGAGGAGCCAGTAAGAAACGCCCCGGCCGGGGAGGACGCCGCGGCAAGGCCAAGAAGCGGCAAGGAGATAGGCCTCCCCGTGGCCGCGACAAGGATGAAGATGACGACGACGACGAAGATATGGATGATGATGAGGCCGATGAGCAGGAATTCCAGAAAGCCACAGAGGTACTGTGCGTTGACGGTGGTGCTTCCCTGCATACCTCGCACTGCCAGCTCAAGCAGTGGATGCGAGAAGTCAATGCAGCGGAACCATCCATGGAGTCACGCAGGCCTCTGAGATGGTCCAGCACGCCTATCATCTTCGATATTGAGGATCACCCTGATCGCATAACAGCGGTCGGGTGCTTGCCGGTGTTGGTTTCCCCAACTATCCGCAAGCTCAAGGTCACAAAGATGCTAGTTGACGGCGGGGCCGGCTTGAACCTAATTTCCTCCACGGTCCTTCAGAAACTCTAGATCCCTGACAGCGAGCTCGAAGAGACCGGTGCATTCCAAGGAATCAACCCGGGAAGGAGCAAGCCGAAGGGAAAGATCACATTGCCGGTCACATTTGGCAGCGAGCTGAACTTCAGAACTGAGAGGGTCACTTTTGACGTTGCTGATTTTCCATTACCTTACAATGGGTTCCTCGGCCGTCCGGCACTGGCCAAGTTCATGCCATCCTCTCACTATGCATACAACATGCTCAAAATGCCAGGCCCAATAAGTGTCATCTCTGTCCCTGGCGACAAGAAGGATGCCCTTATCTGCGCCGACAAGATTTATCGGGAAGCAGCAGCCGTAGCCGATCGCAAGACACTTGCCGCTAAAGCTCCCGAGGGGAAGAAGAAGACCAAGTCCGGCAAGAGCTCTGATGCCCACTCCGGCAAGCGCACCTCTTCGGAGCGCTCCGCTACCGTCGAGGACGCACCATCGAGCTCCACCAGCAAGTGTAAGAAGACGATGGCGGCTCCACCAGAGACCAAGAAGGTGTCCGCCAAGGAGGACGGTACTGGTGGTACCTTCACCATCAGTGCCGCTCTCGACCCCAAATAGGAAAGCGCGCTCGTTGCTTTCCTCCGGGCGAATATCGACGTGTTTGCATGGCAACCGTCTGATATCCCCGGTGTTCCCAGGAAAGTAATTGAGCACCACCTAGCCGTTTGTCCTCATGCGCGGCCCGTCAAGCAGAAAGTCAGGAAGCAAGCAGTGGAGCGCCAAGAGTTCATTGCAGAGGAAATCAAGAAGTTGGAAAGCAGCAGGCCTTGTCAGAGGAGTGCTCCATCCTACGTGGTTGGCCAATCATGTAGTCGTGTGCAAAGCCAATGGGAAATGGAGGCTTTGTATTGATTTCACTGATGTCAATAAAGCTTGTCCCAAAGATCCATTTCCCTTGCCGCGTATCGACCAGATTGTTGACTCCACGGCCGGATGTGATTTGCTTTCATTTCTTGATGCATACTCAGGATACCATCAGATCTTCATGGCAGAAGAGGATGAGGAGAAAACCGCATTCGTCACCCCATGTGGCACATACTATTTCGTACGGATGCCCTTCGGGTTAAAGAATGCTGGTTCAACATTTGCAAGGGTAGTCCATGTCGCTTTTGAGCCCCAGATACACAGAAATGTGGAAGCCTACATGGATGATATAGTGGTCAAGAGCAAAGACAAGGCTACTCTGATTCAAGATTTAGATGAGACCTTTGCAAATATGCGCAAGATCAACCTCAAGCTCAACCCCGAGAAGTGTGTGTTTGGAGTTCCGTCCGGCAAGCTTCTCGGGTTCTTTGTGTCTCAGCGGGGAATTGAAGCTAATCCCGACAAGAGCAAGGCCATCGAGCAGATTGAAGCACCAAAGCGCGTCAAGGATGTGCAAAGGCTTGCAGGTTGCGTGGCTACTCTCAGCAGGTTTATCTCTAAGTCTGCTGAACGCGCCCTGCCGTTTTTCAAAATATTGAAAAAGGCAGGTCCAATGAAATGGACTCCGGAGGCGGAGGCTGCGCTGCAGGACTTGAAGAGGTACCTGTCCTCCACTCCAATACTTGTCGCACCTAAGCCACAAGAGAAGTTGCTGCTGTACCTAGCGACAACAAATCAAGTGGTTAGTGCTGCGTTAATGGCGGAGAGGTAGGCAGATGATGAGCCAGCAACCACGGAAAGTGCATCCAGCGACAAGCAGGGGGCTTCACCGACAAGCTCTGGTCCCGACAAGGATGAATCTGCGTAGGTGCGCGAAGAGGTGCAGAAGAAAATGGTGCAGCGCCCAGTCTACTTTGTCAGCTCCCTTCTGCAGGGGGCTAGGTCAAGGTACTCTGGTGTGCATAAGTTGCTTTTCGGCCTTCTCATGGCCTCAAGAAAGCTGCGCCATTACTTCCAAGCACATGAGATCACAGTTGTCACTCGCTTTCCGCTGAAGAGGATACTGCAGAATCCAGAAGCAATGGGCAGGATCGTCGAGTGGGCACTGGAACTGTCAAGCTTTGGCCTCAAGTTTGAAAGCACTTCAACTATCCAGAGCAGAGCGTTGGCAGAGTTCATAGCAGAATGGACGCCAACACCAGACGAAGAAATTCCAGAAATGAGCATCCCCGTCAAGGAGGCAAACAGAGAGTGGCTGATGTACTTTGATGGTGCCTTCTCGCTGCAAGGCGCCGGTGCTGGCGTGCTGCTTACCGCACCCACCGGAGAGCACCTCAAGTACGTAGTCCAGATGCACTTTCCCAAGGAGCAGGCAACAAACAATACTACAGAGTATGAAGGCTTGCTTGCCGGTCTCAGGATCGCGGTAGACCTTGGGATCAAGAAGCTCATTGTCAGGGGTGACTCGCAGCTTGTCGTCCGCCAAGTAAACAAGAATTATCAGAGTCCGTTTATGGAAGCTTATGTTGATGAAGTGAGAAAGCTAGAAGAGCACTTTGACGGCCTACAGATGGAACATGTCCCAAGAGCCCAGAATGACATTGCTGATGGCCTGTCAAAGTGCGCCGCAGTAAAGTTGCCTGTGGAACCAGGGATTTTTGTGCTCAAGCTGACTCAACCATCCGTAACACCATCAACTAGACAGAGCAAGAAGAGGAAGTTGGTTTCTGGTGACTACTTTCCGGCAGAGCTTCCCGAAGCCGCCGCCAAGAAGGTCCCCAAAATCAACGGCAAGAGTGCTGAGGGGCAGTCTGCTCCGGCAAGCCTTACGGTTTGTTCCGTTGAAGCAGACGCTCCCGACAAGTTTTGCTCCGGCAAGCTTGCCGGGGAACATCAAGCTCCGGCAGGGCCGCAGGCCCTTGCCGTAGAAGCGGATGTTCCCGTAGCAGCAGATGTGCCTTTAGTCCTTGTTGTCGAGCCACAAGCTCCAGCATGGGCGCAGCATATTGTCCGTTTCCTTCAGACAGGAGAACTTCCCGAAGAGCAAGAAGAAGCGGAAAAAGTAGCCCGGCAGTCAAGTATGTACAAGTTTGTTGACAACACACTGTACAGAATAAGACTCAACGGTGTGAAATTGAAGTGTATTCGCCGGGAAGATGGACAGTAGCTGTTGGCAGAGATACATGGAGGCACATGTGGTCACCACATTGGCGCAAGGGCACTTGCCGGCAAAGCGTTCCGGCAAGGTTTCTTATGGCCGACAGCCCTCCAGGATGCAACTGCACAAGTAAGCAAGTGTGAAGCGTGCCAGTTCCATTCCAAGCAGATACACCAACCAGCTCAAGCTCTCCAGACGATCCCTTTGTCCTGGCCATTTTCGGTCTGGGGGCTCAACATCCTCAGCCCCTTCCCCCAAGCTGTCGGGGGCTTTGAGTTCTTGTACGTCGCCATCGACAAGTTCACAAAGTGGCCGGAAGTGGAACCAGTGAGGAAGGTGACAGCACAGTCAGTAGTCAAGTTCTTCAGGTCGATTGTTTGCCGTTTCGGGATCCCTAATAGGATCATCACCGACAACGGCACACAATTTACGAGCCGCACCTTCATGCAGTATGTCCAAGATCTTGGCGCCAAGGTATGCTTCACTTCCATTGCTCATCCGAGAAGCAATGGTCAAGCGGAGAGGGCAAATGCTGAAGTGTTGCGAGGCCTCAAGACCAGTACTTTCGACAGGTTGCGCAGGTGCGGAAGAAACTGGATCGAGGAGCTGCCGGTGGTTCTTTGGTCGATCAGGACGACGCCAAATCGAGCCACTGGCCAGACACCTTTCGCTCTAGTCTATGGAGCAGAGGCAGTTCTCCCCATGGAACTCGTTTACGGGTGGCCTCGAGTGCTCGCTTATGATGAGCTCGAGCAAGAGCAGCTGCGACAAGATGACGCGCTGCTCCTTGAGGAAGACCTTCTTCAGGCTGCTGTGCGAGCCGCTCGCTATCAGCAAGCTTTGCGCCGCTACCATAGCCGCAAAGTTAGGGCCAGAAGTTTCGAGGAATGCGACCTTGTTCTTCGGCGCGTTTAGTACGCCAAGAATTCCAAAAAGTTGACGCCGAAGTGGGAAGGCCCTTATCGGGTGAAATGAGTCACTAGGCCTGGCGCTGTCCGCCTTGAGACCGAAGATGGCATTCCGGTGAGCAACTCCTGGAACCTTGCGCATCTTCGTAAGTTTTACCCGTAGGGCGCGGTTGCCATAACCCGTTCCGGCAACCACCTTTTGTACAAGTCTTGCCGCTGTTGCATGTAATCCTTCGTACAAAGCCGGGCGCAGACCCCGTGCATAAATAAAGATCATGTGCTTCGCACAGCTTGTCAGTTTCATGCTTTCTTTCTTTTCGCATGTATCATCTGACACCTTGTGCAGCACCAGGCCCCGGTAAGCAATAACGAGCCGTAAGGCTCCATATCTTTATTTTCTCTTATGTCTCTTTCTCAAAAGAAGGAAGGTTCCCTCGCCCACAAGGTTTGCCGGGGGGAAGGAGAAGATAATGGTGTGGACCGGGCCGTTCAAGAAAGTTTCGCCTTGCCGGGAAGCAAACGACAGAAAAGCTAAGTTGCCAAAGTTTGAGCAATCAGTTTTTAAGTTTTTAAGTTATTTTCCTTGAACGACCGTGCTTTGTATGGAAAACCTGTGCGCGGAGGAACCAACTCGTAGCTAGTTGCGCCCTTACTTTGTTTCGAGTCCGCTCAACAACTTAAGTGAGCTGCGACTAGTTGCGACAAGGTTGCTTGTCGGTAGCGGCACCGCCAGCAGGCTGCTGAAGTTCCGCACTCAGCACTCGCGGCAAGGGTACCTGCGCCGGCAAGTTTCCCTAGAAAGCATAAGGTAGAAACATACAAAGCCAATAAAGGAAATGACATAGCAATCATTACCTAAGAGAGAGTTATATTACAAAAATAACTTGTCGCGGCTCTAATAAAATGTTCTCATGACATGATTAGCAGCGACAAGCAAAGAAGAAAATGGGCGGCCTAATCTACGCGGCCACCATCGACCCTCTTGACCTCATTCACCTTGTCCAAAATGGGTGCGACAAGGGCCTTGAGCACGTCAAGATCAGCATCCGCCGGCAGCTTCTTCAGGACATTGGTGAAGTTGAGGCCTGGGTTGCAGAAGGCCACCTTCACCAACACCTTCTCCAGGACCCTGGCGCAGATCGTGCGCGACTCGTCGGCCAGCTGCTTCGGGATCTTCTCTCGAAGCTGCTGGAGGGCAGTCGCCACGCCTTTGAAGAACAGGGTGAGCTTGGCGCTGGGTGGAAGGTTCTCGTCGGAGGAGTACCCGAAGTCCTCCACTCCCAGTTGCGCCAGCTCCCCGTCAATGACGGCAGCGATGTTCACGAGGCCCTCCGTCCAGAGCTCCACCGTATCCTTGAACGTGTTCTGAGTTTCGGCGGCCCTCGCCAGCAACGCCTCGTTGCCCTTGATCTCCTCCTTCAAGTCCGCCTCCCGCTTCTTGGCGCCGTCCAGTGTCTCCGTCAAGGTGGCCAGCTTAAGCTCCAAATCGGCATTGGAATCCTTGGCGGCGCTCAGCTCCTTGCCCCTCTCGGCGAGTTGACCCTGCAGCTCACCGTGGGCGAGGGCGTCCTTCTCGCGCTCAAGCTTGAGCGCGGCAAGCTCTTCGCACATGGTCAAGACGGCATTGGGGGTGAAATCAAGGAGATGAAACCCGTAGGTGTTCATGATGTCGCAGAAAAATTCCGAGAAGGGCGGACAGAGGCCACAGTAGAAGAACAACGGGAAGAAAGGATACCCGTATGGAGCCCATGTCGAAGCGGTGGTGGAGAGTACCTTCGTGCGCGGATGCGCACGCGTCTCCGTTGACCAGAAGAGATAGAACCACTGCCTCAGCCCCGCCGCGTCGAGCTCGGCGGGGAAAGTGGCCCGCTCCTTTCGCAGCGCCTCGAGCCGCAGTGCCTCGGCCGACTTCGCGACCTTCCCGGTCTTCGGTGCCATGGCGAAGGTGGTGGAGGAGGTCGACGGCGTTGGTGGCGGCGGCGGAGATGGGGGGCGGAGCACTACTTTCTTAGAGGAGAGGGGAACGGCGGAGATTTTGGAGTTGTAAACGGACGAGGTGAGCAACTGCCTCTGTTTCCTCTTCTTATAAACAGGGAGGGGGCGAACGTTACGCATTTTCCGAATAAAGAATCCCCCACGATCTCTCCCACGATGCCGCATTCAACGCGTGTCGTTCGGGGAGGGCGCGGTGGATGCGGAGTAGGAAACGGCACGACCAGGCCGCATGTGCCCGTGCCCTGTTTTGGGCCTGGCCCAACAGCGCTCGGCACCGTGTGTGGCCCAGGCCCGGGGGCTCCTGTCGGTGTACTAGAGTAGGGGTACCTTAGTATCCCGAACTTGTGCACGGGCAGTTGCAGCACCCCGCGGCAAGGCTCGCCAGGTCACGGCCAAGATCCTCTGTGGATCCTCAGAAGGCAAGACCCCGGCAAGAGGAGCTTGCCGGGAAGCCATTCAAGAACAAAGTATTCAAACCGAGAAGACAAGGCCCCGGCAAGAGAAGCTCGCCTGGAAGGCCAACCAAGGCATCTCAAGAACGCTTGCCGCGACGCGCCACGCGTCCCGGCAAGGCACGGTGACAAGGTCCCGAGCCCGACAAGGTAGCGCCCGCGGCAAGCTCCCGAGCCCGACAAGGTAGCGCCCGCGGCAAGACACTTGCCGTGGCAAGCGGCCACGCCGCACCCGCGCTCCAGCACATCCACCCACGTGTCGCTCAGAGGCCCTCCCGGGCACGCGTGGCGGTAGGCTGTGCAGCCAGGGGTGCACGGTGGCAAGCGACGCTGACAAGAAGGCCATCGTGGCGATCGCTGGCGCCCCTGACGGTCTCTGTTTGCACTGTTTGGGCGACACAGACGGGCATTTAATGCCCTTGTCCCCTGCCGTCAGAGTTAGGTATGATACACTGTCTCCAGTATAGGTAGCTGTACCTACCGCACTCTTTTTCTTTTTTACCCTTTCTGTCTGCGTTGCCACCTGTCGGTGACCCCTTGAGCATATAAAAGGAGGCCCATGCGCAACGTAGAGGGGGTTCGGCTCATTCGAAACACCAAGAACACTCTCACGCTCGGTCTGGTAGGGCTCATCGCTCCTGAGCAAGAACTCAATACAATCAAACAAGCAGCAGTAGGAGTGTTATCTCTCCGGAGAGCTCCGAAGCTGGGTAAACTGCTCGTGTGCATTGCCTCGATCCGCTCTTCGTGCGACCTCCGCCCCCCTCCGAGCCGAAAGGGGCTCGGTCCGCCGGTCCCCATAGGTGTTCGTGGATCAGTTTCCCCGACAATGACAATATGGAATTATATGTTGTATGCTCCTTGATTTGTATCATGATGATCCGCCAAGGAGTATTTTCTTTTCTGCTCTTAAACATATTCGCGCCTTGACTTATATCACAATGATCAACCAAGGACAAATTTTCTTCTCTTAAATATAAGTGCTCTTTGACTCGTATAACGCTGATCAGCCAAGGAGTATTTTGTTGCTTTTAAACATATTCGCACCTTGACTTATATCATGACGATCAGCCAAGGCGAAATGTCAAGATGAAAATATGTGAAATATGCTCCTTGGTTCGTATCGCAATGATCAACAAAAGAAAATTTTCCTCTCCTAAACATAACTGCTCTTTGGCTCGTATCATGATGATCAACCAAGGCAACATGCCAAGATGAGGACACATGAGGCATACTCCTTGGTTTGTATCACAATGATCAACTAAGAAGAAAGATGAATATGATGAGAGATATGGGGAGGAGCAAGAAGATTAGAGGAGGATCATGATTCCCACCTTGTCTACCTTCCTCAGGTTCCTCCTGGAAGGCAGCCTTGCAGCAGCAGCAGCGTATATGTGGATGAGAGTAACAGTGGCAACACAATAACAGCAATGGTGAAAAGAGCGCAGCAGCGTGCAGCCAGAGAGAATCAAAAATTGGGGTCCTCAAGAGAAGCCCGTATGGTGGTATTTATCGGAGGGAGCGGCACATGGATCCACTTGGACACGCTCCCACGTTCTGGAAGTCATGGGATCGTGGGAGTGGGCTGTGTTTTCTTTCCTTTGTTTATTTCTTTAATCCTAGTTGACTCAACCATGGGAACGTGGGAGTTCTTGCATGCTTCTTTTTTTATTTCTTTTGTTTAATTAATTGCTCTTTGACCAAGCTTTGAACCGGCCACTGGCCTAATTAGCCCATGTAGTTTTTATCAACGTGTGGGCTTGGACGCTAGCCCATCAGTTTGCTCGTGATGGTTAGCTGATCCATGCAACCTTGTAAATTAGTCTCACCCACTATGCATGCATGTACGTAGACATTTGTATAAATGAGCTGATCATGACTAATTGAAATGGTTTTCTTTTTTTTGGAAAATTAATTCCAATTTCTTTGTCATGCCATAAAAAAAGAGATATGCAAATATTCTTTTATGGACAATTATATGATGGCCTGGCATTTTCTTCTTATTTCCTTAAACATATATATCGACGCACGTTTTATTTTATTCATCGCGTTGATATTTCACATGATCGATGGAATAGGCCTCACATTTGCCTTACGGTCGATATTTCGGAAACATTATGATTTTATGTAGGTATTTGACACGCGCCATAGGTGACGGCGTGCATGGATGAAGCTTATGTGTTATTTTAAATGGGACAAATATTTCATGAAGATTTTTATTCACTTTGCAAAATTTCCAGATATCGAATATATTCTGACTTTATCATTTCCTTTTTGCGGGTAAGACTTTATCATATTTTGATAGTAGATATCACTCTGTATTTTATTTCAGCGAAATCCCGTGTCAACAGATGCCCCTCGACTTCTGTAAGCGAATATTTCTTTGATTCACTTTCAGAACTCGAAAATATATATGTAGCCATATTCCGTTTCACACATATATCGCCAATTTTTTTTAGTGCGGGTGACACACATATTTTGTTTAAAATATTCAGATAGATATTGATCTAGCCCTGCCTTTTGAAAGTTTGTTAGTCCCTTCGTTGGATAAGGACTCAATCTTGAAAATTTGTTACAAGACGCTGGCCTTTCGCCATGTAGTTGCGTCTGGCCGGAGCGTATATCTTTCCTTATATATATTGTCTACCTATCGTCTTGCAATGGGACTCTATTTACCTCACGCATAACTCCTGCCAAAAGTCCAGATCCTTTTTATGAGTGTCCTGCTATTCTTTGGACTACTAGGTACGCATTGATGTGCAATCATTGATTGTCTTTTTCTCATCATTCTTTCGGATGATTCTCATCTCTGATTCCCTTTCCTTTCTTTGTATGAATAAGATTAGCATTGGCCGTTGAAGCACAGATCTTATGTTGGTAAGTTTGTACTTAGTTCATTCAAATAGACATCTACATACATGCTTTACGTCCTCTGATTGCCCCATGATTTTTTTGTTCCCTCAACATTGCAGGAAGGTTTAGGTACAATTTGGCAAATCAACCATATTTTAGTTTCGGACGTATTCCTGCTCTCTCTTTAGGTACTATACCTACTGTCTTTTTTCCTTCTTATACATATACCATCATCACAGATTGGATGAATAATTTATAGATGAATCCATGCACGTAGCCTTCCTTTAGGCCATGAATGATTGTGCATCTTGTCCCATATGTATGCAGAAATTTGGTCTCGCAATGACGTGCCGGCAAGTTATATACGAACTTGGTCCGGCGTACAATTGCATAGATCAATTTTATTTTATATATTTAAAATGTTCGTTTTAAAGATCAAACGTATACCCTTCCCACAGTTGGCGTGCCGGCAAGTCGATATGAACTTGGCCCGACGTACAAACTGTGAGATCTGTCATACAATCAATGAAAATCCCCTTTATTCCATGCGGGAATTACAACTCTTTCCAAGTTTATATAAGATGCTCGTTTGATCACACATATATCTTTTTTTACAGTTGGCGTGCCGGCAAGTTTATATGAACTTAGCCCGACGTATAAACTGTGAGATCAATGTTTTATTTATTTATTTAAAAGATGGTCGTTCAAAGATATAAACATATATCTTCCTCACAGTTGGCGTGCCAGCAAGTTTATATGAAATTGGTCCTACGTACAAACTGTAGAGCTCAATTTATATATAAGATGCTCATTTAGAGCTACACACATATATATCCTTCTCACAGTTGCCGTGCCGGCAAATTTATATGAACTTCGTCCGACGTACAAACTATGAGATCAATGAGACTTCTCTTTATTTGATGCAAGAATTACCAACTCTTTCAAGGTTTTGCATATATCAACTTTTTTCAAAGTTTTGCATCCATCAACCCTTTCAAAGTTGACATTCCAGAAATCCTAGATTGGGCTTTATGCACGTATCTCTTTTTTAGGATAATTCATTTTGCTGGTATTTGCCCTTTGCATAATTTTTTAGCACTAATAGTCATCATCACTTTTTGTAGAGTGCAAATCCTTTCCTCTTCATCAGGGGCTGGCTTCACTCGGACTATTGCCTCCGTGGTAAAATTTCCATTCATTTACCATGGTTCATTTGCTTTGCCGTTTTGAACATGACTTGTAACTGTACCAACACACGTATATATTTCTTGTATAGAGATGGCGCAGAATTCGCCCACGGTTCCCTCACATCGACTATCCCTTGTCGAGCTAGCCAAGCAACAGAAACTATATGAACCTAGCTCCGATGACCAAGATTGTCCCATAGTTAAAGCTATAAGTATACCAAAGGGTGAACTCGACTACGGCCCTCGCAGTTGGCGAGCGAGACAGTCCAAACTATATTACTCATATTACCCATTGGCGGCTTCACCGCGAAATGATACAGCTTTCTGTCTGGGTACTAGGATGGTATCCAAAAGTCTGACTTGGGAACGTCATGATATTGAGTATATGCCCCGTCCTTCAGGTTATAATGAATGGGGGGCAACCATCTTACGGAATCATTCTTTTTCCCTAAAAGGACTTGGTGAAGGTTCATATTACCTATGTGGAGCTATTTACTGCTCTTTGGGTGATTATTCTATTTCCCCTACCTTGCTAAGATCTCTGTTAGAAAAATGGATCCAAAAACCAACACGTTCCTATTCTCATGTGGTGAACGCACTATTACACTCCTTGATATGTATCAATTGGCTGGTCTCCCTCTGGAAGGAGACTTATATGAAAAATTTATTCCACCAGAACACGCACTAGACCCCTCCCTTTGCCAATTCCCTGACTTCTTGTCGGACCTATCATCCGCACATGATCATCTTGCCAAGAATAACGGCGGCCACGTGACTTTCCAGGTCTGGTGTGACTATTTTCACAACCGGCGAGACCACTCCGTTCCTTTCGCGTCTCTTCGTGAGGTCCGCGTGTATGTCGCGGCATACATTGTTGTTTGGTTGTGCTACTTTGTTGTCATTGGCGGGGGAGCCTACGTTCACGCTGGTGTCCTTGTGATGGCGTCCTGGATCGCTCTGGGGTGTCGAATTTAATTAGCTCCACCAGCACATTGCTCTATCTATTTTTCGCTTCGTCACATCAGCACCCATCCTGTAGGACCCTGCTATCGGATTAGGGGATGGCCCATCCATTTCATTATCGGCTGGATGGGGGTTTATCTGAAGAATGTATTTGGTAAACGAGCAAAAGTGAGCAAATTGCCAACTCCTAAGCTTTGTCCAGGGAAACTATCTATGGTAGGGACTATGTTTAGGATTCCACACGATTTTAGCCCTGAAAAGGCGCACAATTTCTTTGAGAAACACAAGAATATTGTGTGGTACCCCTCAAATTTCTCTGACTTGGCTAGCACTTGTTGGCTGCAAAAAACATTCGCCATTTCCATCCGTAGAGGGATGCTACCATGGAGAAGGTCTGATTATGATGACGACTTGTGCATTGTTGAGCCGTATCATCCTGACCAAGTGGCTCGACAATTTAAATTGGATCAGCAAGTACCATATACTCCATTGCGCAGATTATATATAATAGATGACATTATCGTTGCTTATGCACACTGGTGGCATCTATTACGCTCGAATCCGAAATAGCCTCACTATATTCCCAACAAAGATTTTGTGGGTAATTCCTCAGTGGCATGGACAAACTGGTGGACCATTTTCATCCAACCTTTCACTAGCGTTCTAGGCCAGCTTCATCAAGGTAACATGCACGGGCGAGATTCCTATGAAGAAAGGCTTGCCAAATATGTGAATAATGGGAAGAAACATATTTTTCCTCGCAACATTTTGGAAGGGGATCTTGTCGTAGTAAAGAAGTTGTCTGTTGAACGGCAAGAGGAATATCTTGCAGCTATTGAGGCGAGAGAAATGCCGGCAGTGAATCATTGGAGGGACATCTTAAGAGGTTACCACTTGGATAACAATGCCCCACCGCCTTTGTTGCAACAGGTAATATATATACATATATATACATTCTTGCCGCTATTATTATGTGCCAACACTAGTCTTTACTAACTTATATTATTTTTCCCTTTTTTTAGAAGCGGAAAAATAATCCAAATGATGTTGCTGTAAGTTCCCCTTCCAATCCTCGACCACTTATAAGCGTGACAGTATCAGGCACGCGTTTAAATGCAAGGAAGGAGGCTACTGACATTTTGGTTGATGGGAGTTCAGAGGGACCTAGTCCAAATGCAACAATCTCTTCCGGTGGGGAGGATATTAAAACTAAAATGTTTGGAGTGAGCCAAATAATGCATAGGTAATTATGATGGAGAAACCACACCTTTATATAATGTTTAAATACTATAAGATGAATAAAACATTAGCAAAAACAATTATTTAAATACCTTTTGTATTTAATAAAATGTCAAGCTAATTTATTTGAGGACTAGACTTTTGTGATGATGGACTAAGTTGAAATACAAATTTAGATATTAAGTGCATATTTCACTAAAACTAAAATAATAGGTAACAAACTTAAAACAGAAAAGGTAAAATAAATAAAAGGTGAAAACAAAGCAAAGGAAAAGAACCCCCCACTGGGCCTCGGCCCAGCTAGCCACTGGGCTAGCCAGGCTGGCTCAGCTAGCGTCCCCATAACCTCCAAACCCTAACCCAACCGAACCCCACTTCCCCCCCCCATGACACCCACTCCCTCTCATTCCTCTCTCTTCCCCCCCCCCCCCATCTGGATCGGCGGCGCTTGCCCCTGACGACTGCATCGCCGCCTCCGTGCAGGCCACGTCGCACCTCGCCGGCACCCACCCCAGT
This sequence comes from Triticum aestivum, assembly GCF_018294505.1. NCBI lineage: Eukaryota > Viridiplantae > Streptophyta > Magnoliopsida > Poales > Poaceae > Triticum > Triticum aestivum. Next base: position 184,430,917 of record NC_057807.1, read on the forward strand.
GCCGCACCTTGCCGCACGTCTTGCCCTCCTCCCCGAAGCCCACCTCGTCGCGACGCCCACCCTGGATCATTCCGTCGTCGCTGGCCGAATCACCATCGCCACGGCCACCTCGTCGTCCTCCTCGACACCTTGCTAGAGCTGCCGCGCGGCTGCACCTCGTCACCACGTCACCGTCGTCACCATCTCCTCCCCGCGCCCCACTGCCTTGACCCTACGCTCCCGCGGTGAGGCCTCGTCCTCCCCTGTCCTCGTGCCCCGCGCCTGCCCCGCTGCAACACACGCGCGCTCGCCGCCCGCTTCCGTCGTTCGTCGCCCGTCGCGGCGACCTCCTGGCCCCGCTCAGTCCTGCCGTGGCCCGCCCTCCCTTTCGCCCGCAGCCGGCGCCCAGCCCGCCTCGCCGACGCTGGCGCGCGCGCCTGCGGCGGCCGCCCAGGTTCCCCATTAACGGGCGCCTGCCCATCGCCCTTCTGCCCACTAACCCGCTAAGGCCCCCCGTGCCTATGACATTGGGGCCCACCCTCCCCAACATTTAATAAAAAAGAATTGAAATAATAATCATAAGTAAAAATATTAGGTAAATAATTAATTAATTAACTAACTAAATTAATTATGTCTAATTATCCTAATTAACTAAACCTAATTAATCTGTTAATTGTTAATTAGTTGTCAGTCAATGACATGTCGGCCCTCTGTCCTGTTTGACCAGTCAAACTATTGACTGGGTTGGCCAGTCCATGACAGGTGGGTCCTGTTTGACCCTGTTGACCAGTCAACAGTTGACTGGTCAAATGCTAACTGGACCCCCTTGACCCCACCTTCCAGCCACACATACATTCTGTTGGGTACAATGCTATGTACCCATAGCAATTTAACGTTCAATTTTCAAATTAAAGCAATTTGGAAAATGAATTTAAACTTTTAAAATTAATATAAAATAAATCGTAGCTCGGATGAAAAAACTTTGTACATGAAAGTTGCTCAGAACGATGAGACGAATCCAAATACGCAGCCCGTTCGTCCGCCACGCGTCCCTAGCATAGTGAACCTGCAACTTTCCCCCTCCGGTTCACCTGTCCGAAAACGCAAAACACCGGGGATACTTTCCCGAATGTTTCCCCCTTTCGCCGGTACCACCTACTGCTGCGTTAGGGCACACTTGGCATCGCTCATTGTCACGTCACACATCGTCATGCTTATGTTTGCATTATATTTATTTTTTCTTCCCCCTCTTCTCTGAGGTAGACTACGAGACCGAGGTTGTTGCTGCCCCGTTCGACTATGGAGTTGACGACCCCTCCTTCTTGCCAGAGCAACCAGGCAAGCCCCCCCTGATCACCAGATATCACCTATTCTTCTCTCTACTGCTTGCATTAGAGTAGTGTAGCATGTTACTGTTTCGGTTAATCCTATTCTATTGCATAGCCTGTCATTGTTGCTACATCTGTTGATACCTTACCTGCAATCCTAAACGCTTAGTATAGGATGCTAGTTTACCATTAGTGGCCCTACATTCTTGTCAGTCTGCCACGCTATACTATCAGGCCGTGATCACTTGGGAGGTGATCACGGGTATATACTATACATACATATACTATACAGATGGTGACTAAAGTTGGGTCAGCTCGTTGAGTACCCATAAGTGATACCGATGTGGGGGCTGGAGGGGCAGGTGGCTCCATCCCGGTAGAGGTGGGCCTGGGTTCCCGACGGCCCCCGACTGTTACTTTGAGGCGGAGCGACAGGGAAGGTTGAGACCACCTAGGCGAGAGGTGGGCCTGGCCCTGGTCGACGTTTGCGGTTGCTTTAGAATAACACACTTAACGAGATCTTGGTATTTGATCTGAGTCTGGCCACTGGCCTATACGCATTAACCAACAACACGGGAAAGTCATGGGCACTCGACGTCGTGGTATCAGCCGAAGCCTTCGTGACGTCAGCGACTGAGTGGCACGCGTTGGATTGGACCGTAAGCCTGCTCTTGTATTAAGGGGACTAGGTCTGCTTCCGGCCGCCCACACAACATGAAGGTGTGCAATGGGTGATGGGCCTAGACCCCTGCGCGTATAGGATTTAGACCGGCGTGCTGACCTCTCTGTTGTGCCTAGGTGGGGCTGCGACGTGTTGATCTTCCGAGGCTGGGCATGACCCAGGAAAGTGTGTCCGGCCAAATGGGATCGAGCGTGTTGGGTTATGTGGTGCACCCCTGCAGGGAAGTTTATCTATTCGAATAGTCGTGTCCCTCGCTAAAAGGACGCCCCGTAGTTGTACCTTGACCTTGTTGGAAATATGCCCTAGAGGCAATAATAAATTAGTTATTATTATATTTCCTTGTTCATGATAATCGTTTATTATCCATGCTATAATTGTATTGATAGGAAACTCAGATACATGTGTGGGTACATAGACAACACCATGTCCCTAGTAAGCCTCTAGTTGAGTAGCTCGTTGATCAACAGATGGTTACGGTTTCCTGACCATGGACATAGGATGTCGTTGATAACGGGATCACATCATTAGGAGAATGATGTGATGGACAAGACCCAATCCTAAGCCTAGCACAAAGATCGTAGTTCGTACGCTAAAGCTTTTCTAATGTCAAGTATCATTTCCTTAGACCATGAGATTGTGCAACTCCAGGATACCGTAGGAATGCTTTGGGTGTACCAAACGTCACAACGTAACTGGGTGGCTATATAGGTGCACTACATGTATCTCTGAAAGTGTCTTTTGGGTTGGCACGAATCGAGACTGGGATTTGTCACTCCGGTAAACAGAGAGGTATCTCTGGGCCCACTCGGTAGGACATCATCATAATGTGGACAATGTGACCAAGGGGTTGATCACAGGATGATGTGTTATGGAACAAGTAAAGATACTTGCCAGTAACGAGATTGAACAAGGTATCGGTATACCGACGATCGAATCTCGGGCAAGTACTATACCGCTTGACAAAGGGAATTGTATACGGGATCGGTTGAGTCCTTACATCGTGGTTCATCCGATGAGATCATCGTGGAAAATGTGGGAGCCAACATGGGTATCCAGATCCCGCTGTTGGTTATTGGCCGGAGAAGGTCTCGGTCATGTCTGCTTGGTTCCCGAACCCGTAGGGTCTACACACTTAAGGTTCGATGACGCTAGGTTTATAAAGGAAGTTTATATGTGGTTACCGAATGTTGTTCGGAGTCCCGGATGAGATTCCGGAGGTCACGAGGAGTTCCGGAATGGTCCGGAGGTAAAGATTTATATATGGGAAGTCCTATTTTGGCCACCGGAAAATGTTTGGGATTTTTCGGTATTGTACCGGGAAGGTTCTAGAAGGTTCCGGAGTGGGGCCCACCTGCATGCGGGACCCACATGAACGTGGGTAGTGGGGGCAAGGCCCCACACCCCTGGTCAAGGCGCACCAAGATCCCCCCTTAGAAGGAATAAGATCATATCCCGAAGGGATAAGATCAAGATCCCTAAAAAAGGGGGATAACAATCGGCGGGGAAGGAAATGATGGGATTTCTTTCCTCCCACCTTTGCCAACGCCCCAATGGACTTGGAGGGCAAGAAACCAGCCCCCTCCACCCCTACATATAGTGGGGAGGCACATGGGAGCTTAACCCTTGCCCCTGGCGCAGCCCTCCCCCTCTCCCAAGTGCTCCTCCTCTCTCGCGGTGCTTGGCGAAGCCCTGCAGGATTGCCACGCTCCTCCACCACCACCACGCCGTTGTGCTGCTGCTGGATGGAGTCTTCCTCAACCTCTCCCTCTCTCCTTGCTTGATCAAGGCATGGGAGACGTCATCGGGCTATACGTGTGTTGAACGCGGAGGTGCCGTCCGTTCGGCACTAGGATCTTCGGTGATTTGGGTCACGACGAGTACGACTCCTTCAACCCCGTTCTCTTGAACGCTTTCGCTTAGCGATCTACAAGGGTATGTAGATGCACTCTCCTTCCCCTCGTTGCTAGTCTCTCCATAGATAGATCTTGGTGACTCGTAGGAAAATTTTGAATTTCTGCTACATTCCCCAACAGACCTTATGACAACTAGAACCGGATACTTAATAAAACACACCGAGCCAAGTTCCACAGACAACCCGGTGATCGCTTTTCCACAGGGCGACGAGGGGAGAATCGCCGGGTAGGATTATGCTATGCGATGCTACTTGGAGGACTTCAATCTACTCTCTTCTACATGCTGCAAGATGGAGGCTCCCAGAAGCGTAGTCTTCGATAGGACTAGCTATCCCCCTCTTATTCTGGCATTCTGCAGTTCAGTCCATCGATATTGCTTCTTTACACATATACCCATGCATACGTAGTGTAGATCCTTGCTTGCGAGTACTTTGGATGAGTACTGACGGTTGCTTTTCTCCCTCTTTTCCCCCTTTCCCTTCTACCTGGTTGTCGCAACCAGATGCCGGAGCCTAGGAGCCAGACGCCACCGTCGACGATGACTCCTACTACACCAGAGGTGCCTACTTCTATGTGCAGGCCGCTGACGACGATCAGGAGTAGTTTAGGAGGATCCCAGGCAGGAGGCCTGCGCCTCTTTCGATCTGTATCCCAGTTTGTGCTAGCCATCTTATGGCAACTTGTTTAACTTATGTCTGTACTCAGATATTGTTGATTCCGCTGACTCGTCTATGATCGAGCACTTGTATTCGAGCCCTCGGGGCCCCTGGCTTGTATTATGATGCTTGTATGACTCATTTTATTTTTAGAGTTGTGTTGTGTTATCTTCTCGTGAGTCCCTGATCTTGATCGTACACGTTTGTGTGTATGATTAGTGTACGATTGAATCGGGGGCGTCACAAGAGACCTGCTATAAAAAGGAAGATTGAATTTTCTCGTGGAGAAAGCCCATGTAACCTTGACGAGTTGGTTGACTTTATGCATGAACTTGGTGATACAGGGACTGATGATAATATCATAGGTTCTAATCTATCATTTGAGGATTTTGATATATCAGAACCCTCTCTTAATCTTCCATCTCCCCCTACGTATGTATACTCAGGCGTGGCCTCGCAGGCTTATATTTCAAACACTTCGCCTATCTCTATGCACAATAGCTTTATTCGTACCCTGTATCTTTTTTATTTATTAATTTCATTGCAGTATCATTTATCTTGCCGCTCCTTCTTATCGCCATGTGGTGCGGAAGGAGCTGCTAATATCATCAGTGGCGAGGGAATAATGACACAGATTTTAGTGCCACCCATGGATATTTCCGCTATTACCAAGCCCATTCTAGACGCTATCGACTTGTTGTTGAAGAATGCTTTTGAAGCTTTAGATGCCCCTACATTAACAAATTCTCAGTGCCATGAGATTTTTCAGGCAGTTCGGTCGATGCCCCTGCTGGTGATATTGTTCCCCAAATTGCCCCTGTCCGTGCAGCTTGGGAAAATTTTGTTTCGATATCAGATACAGTGCAAGAAACCCGCAGAACCATTGAGGATCAGTCAAAGCAAAAGTCTGAATTTGTTACTGCAGCAGAGAGCAGGGCTGGATCCATTGAAGCGTCTCTGAATACTTCAGCGGAAGAGATGTCACACATACTGGAGAAACAAGCTGAGAAGAAGGAACGTGTGGAGGCCCTCTCTGCTCAACTGCAAGAAGCAACTGCTGAGTTGCATACAACTGAAGAAAGGGTCAAGCAACTAGAGTTAGACCATTCCGCCAAGCAAGCTAAAGCCAAGAAGTTGCACGAAGATTTGCTCGAAGCTAATGTGAAAGCTTCCGAGGCATTGGAGGCTCTTAAAGGGAAGACATCGATGCTAGAGGACGAAGCCAAGTCTATTAGTATAAGTCTGAAGGACTGGCGCTCCATGTCCAACTGAGTTTTTTTTGCTCTCAATAAATTAGACATGTCCTTTATTTACATTTCATACTCAGACTTGCATAAGGCTGCCAATCGGCAAACCCATTTTCTCGTGTCTTCTCACATGCCAGTAGCACCATTTGCGTATGTTTGCATGGGATTTATTCATGTGTACTGATGGACTATGCAATGTTATTTGTATACCGCTGCTTTATATGTGGAATGGATACTCCGTGCTAATTGCATGAACTAGCTTGGGCCCCTTTATTACATTTTTTCTTGAAGCCTTATTACTTTATTTCATTGTTCATTTTTTATCTTTTACAAATTTATTTGTATATTTTTATATACACTGCCCTTTTGTACAACAGTTAAAGCTTATGCGAATTTGGAGTCATCATTTTTTTACGCCATAGTTTAGACTCGTAGGATATCGGAGTAAAATTTTATGTGTCCCAGTTTATACTCTTGAGGGTATGGAGTACGCTTGATGCTTTCTTATCTTTGCATCACAGTTTATACTCGTAGGATGTTGGAGTAATTTTATTTTGTGGTGTGCCCCAGTTTATATTCTTGAGGGTATAGAGTACGTCTGATGATTTCTTTTCTTTGCGTCACAGTTATACTCGTAAGATGTTGGAGTAATTAATTTTTTTGTGCCCCAGTTTAAACTCATGAGGGTATGGAGTATTTTTTTATGTGCCCCAGTTTAGACTCGCGAGGGTATGGAGTATGTCTGATGATTTCTTTTCTTTGCGTCACAGTTTATACTCGTAAGACGTTGGAGTAATTAATTTTTTTGTGCCCCAGTTTAAACTCGTGAGGGTATGGAGTATTTTTTTTATCTGCCCCAGTTTAGACTCGTGAGGGTATGGAGTATTTTTTTATGCATAGTAACGCTTAAGGAATTTCCCATTTACCGGTGCCGGCGAGTATTTCCCATCTGGTCATATGTTTCTATACGCGCCGCTAGAATAAACCTCTTTTATGACGAAAGGGCCTTCCCATTTTGGTTCAAATTTTCCTTTCATCCGCCGCTTGATATTCATGGGAGGAATGACCGCGAGTACTAGATCTCCTTGTTTGAACGACCTTCTTTTGACTCGTTTGTCGAATGCTCGTGACATCCTAGCATGGTATGCCTCAAGATTTTGCAAAGCTTGAAGTCGTCTTCCTTCTAGTCTTTCCAATTTGTCGAGGCGTAATTGTACTGATTTTTCCTCCGACAAATTTTCATGTGTAGCGACTCTCAGTGACGTGATCTGTACCTCCAAAGGTAGAACTGCTTCACCTCCAAATACTAGGGAATAAGGTGTCATTCCTGTCGGCATGCGTGTTGTGGTTCTATAAGCCCACAAGGCCTCGAGAAGCTTTTCATGCCAGTCATGCTTGTTTTTTGATACAACTTTCTTTAGTAACTTGCAAAGAGTTTTGTTGAAGGCTTTTTCTTGTCCATTGGCGGCTGGATTATATGCCATGGAATAGTGATGGTCTATCTTAAACTTTGAGCATAATTTCTCCACTTGTTTGTTTTTAAAAGGAGTTCCATTGTCAGATATAATTGGAGAAGGAACACCAAAGCGATAAATGAGTTGTGTTCTTATAAAATGTAATACATTCTCCGCTTTGTCTTCCTTTAGTGGTGGAAGTATAGCCCACTTGGAGAAATAGTCTGTTGTTGCCAAAATGAATTTGTGACCTTTGGAGGACGGTGGATGAATTTGCCCAACGATATCCATTCCCCACATTTCAAAAGGCCAAGACATATTTATCGCATGGTGTGGTTTGTGCGGCTGATGTATGAAATCAAATCCACTTGGCATTCATGGCATTTCTTTGCAAATTTAGTGGCATCTTCAAACATTGTGGGCCAGTAGTAACCTAGACGCCTTAATTGGTAGTGCAATTTAGGACCTGATTGGTGCGAGCCACATATTCCAGCATGCACCTCGTTTAAGGCCTCCATAATTTCATTTCCACCAAGGCATCGCAATAATATGTCATCATGAGAATGCCTATAGAGTATGTTGTTGATGCATGTGTAATGAATTGATCTTTTGCGGATTCTAGATCTTTCGCTAGCATCAAGAGGTAGATATCAGTGAAGCAGATATTCTAGGAATGGTGCTCGCCAATCCCCTACCTCGATTTCACATACATCAGCTGTCATTGCAGAAGATACTATTGCTTCTTCTTCTTCAAAAAATATTGGTAGTATTCTTCGTTCCTCTACTTGTACGTCCATCATTTCATGTGAGTCTAGTGACATACTTGCAGCTAAACCGGCTAAAGCGTCAGCCTTTTCGTTTTGATTTCTAACTATGTGCTGAATATCTAGATCTTTGAACATAGCTAGGAGCTCTTTTGCCCTTTTGAAATATGGTAGCAATTCTTGTTTCTTTACCATGTAGGTCCCCATCAGTTGATTAATCACTAATTATGAGTCCCCAGAAACAGAGAGCGTATCGAGCCCCATGTTTATTGCTATTTCAAGCCCAATGATAAGAGCTTCATATTCGGCTGAATTATTTGACACCGCTGAAGTTAGGGTAAATGAGTATGGGATCACCCCTTCACCAGGTGTAATGAAAAAGACTCTGGCGCCTGACCCAGATTGCCGTCAAGCGCCATTTAAGTACATTTTCCATGTTGATTTCGTTACCGTTGTGGCGAATACATCCTCATCTGGCAAGTCATCATCTATAGGAAAATCCTCTGGGACTGGATGCGCCGCAAGGAAGTTTATCCAAAGCTTGGCCTTTTACGGCCTTTTGCGGTATATATGTGATGTCAAATTGTGACAAAAGCATCACTCATTTAGCTAGTCTCCCTGAGAGTACCATTTTACTTAAGATATATCTGAGTGGGTCTGCTCTTGAGACTAAATGTACAGTGTGTTCTAACATGTAGTGTCGCAATTTTTGTGCAGCAAACACCAGTGCGAGAAATATTTTTTCCATGTCTGGATAGTTGCACTCGGCCCCTACCAAGGTGCGGCTAAGATAATACAGAGACGTTTCCTTCCCTACATCATTATTTTGCGCCAGGAGTGCACCTAGTGAAGTAGGCACAGCAGCGGTATAGATAATTAGTGGTCGGTCTTTAATCGGTGCGCCTAAAACACGAGGGTTTATCAAAAATTTCTTAATTTCAAGAAAAGCGTTTTGGCATGCTTGATCCCATTCAAAAGGGAGTACTTTTTTCATAAGCTGCAAAAAATGTTTGCACCTCCCCGACAAATTCGAGATAAACCTCCTAATGTATGCTAGGTGGCCTTGGAAAGTCTTCAATTCATGTAAATTTGTGGGTGGTGGCATCTTAACAATCGCCTTTATTTTACTTGGATCGATCTGAATACCATTTTTTGTAACCACAAAAATGAGAAATTTTCCAGAGGAAACTCCGAACGCGCACTTCATGGGGTTCATTTTGAGATTATGTTGCCTAAGACGCTCAAAAATCATTTCAAGATGTTTTAGGTGGTCTTGTTCATGCTTTGATTTCACAACTGTGTCGTCTATATTGCATTCAACAACCACATATAGCAACCCGTCTAAGATGATTGTCATTGCTCGTTGATATGTCGCCCTAGCATTTTTTAATCCGAAAGGCATTACTTTATAACAATATATGCCTTTCGGTGTGCGGAATGCTATTAACTCTTCATCTTCAGGTGCCATTTTAATTTCATTATAGCCGGAACAACCACCCATGAAAGAAAATATTTCATGCCCCATAGTAGCATCGACCAGTATCTCAGAGATGGGTATTGGGAAATCATCTTTGGGACATGCTTTATTCATATCCCTGAAATCTACACATATGCGTGTTTGACCATTCTTCTTTTTAACGGGTACAATACTAGAGACCCATGTGGGATATTTAACTTCTCTAATGAACCCTGCGGTTATAAGTTTGTCGACCTCGGCTTCTATTTGTGGAAGTCTTTCAGGCCGGTACTTTTTGTGAGCTTGCTTCACTGGTGTGGCGTCATCTCGCATAGCAAGGCGATGGACAGCTATGTTTGGGTCTAACCCAGGCATTTCTTCATAAGTCGAAGCGAATACATCTCTATTTGCATGCAGGAACTCCTGATATTTTAGTTTATTTTCTTTGGACAAATGTTTGCTAATAAAAATTGGACTAGGATCATCAGTCATGCCAATATCAATTTCTTCCAAGTCATCCACGGTGCATTGGTTGCCATCCACCATTTGTGGAGATGCTTTTGTCATGTCCGTATACTCAGCCGAAGCCATACAAATCTCATATCCTAACCCATGCTTCATTTCTTTTAAAACATGGTCTTCGTGCAGAGCTTCAAGTTGTTCTTGAGATAATACCTTTTCGAATGGTGCTAGCTGTTCCCGGCCATCACATAGGAACGGGCCAGTGGCGATGTCATAACCCATTTGCTGCATCATGTACAAGACCCTATTATCATACAAAGAAATGGGTAAAGATTCATCATATTTGTGTTGTGTTTTTATGTTCACTTTCACCAACGTTCGAACGACATGGCTCTTTTTGGGATTGTTTTATTCTATATTGTACCAAAGGAGGTAAAGGCATAGGGAAATTAGTACCTTTCATGTCATGGGATTTGTCTATGGCACGAAATATTAGGTCACCCATCTTCCTTTGGTTGCTTGGTATATACTGATAGGTCTTTTTCTTTGACGAGGATTCTGTGGCCTCCTTTTCTAGCACATTTGACTTGGGTATTTTCCAGGATTTTGGCTTTTGCACCTTATCAACAGGCTCGAAGTAGAACTTTACATCGGCATAGAAAGATTCAGCTATTGTGAATGGCTTCTTATCAGCAAATATTCTGACTGTATCACCTGTCCGATCTATATATTTGATACATTGATGTAATGTGGATGGCACAACTTGATTCTCATGTAACCATGGGCGTCCAAGCAATGCATTATATGACGTGGCCGCATCAATCACGTGAAACTTCACATATGTGGATAGTGTATCCAATTTTAAAATCAACGAAATGGTACCCATAGCTTCTTGTCTTGATTGGTTAAATCCATGTATAACCACATTAGACTTGCTCAAATCTCCCTTGGAATATCCAATCTTTTTGAGTGTACGCAATGGTAGCAAATTTATAGCTGACCCACCATCTATCACTACTAGGGAAAAGCCTATACACAGAATCTTAGGAGCAGCGCGGCTCAGAAAGGAGCGCTGCTACTAATTAGTAGTAGCGCGTGTGCGGGAAACTCGCTGCTGATAAGTTTTTAGCAGTAGCGCGCTCGGTGTAAACCGCGCTGCTACAAATATCGACCGGCGGTGTTCACCTAACTCCATTTAGCAATAGCGCGGTCGCGCGAACCGCGCTACTGCTACGGATGTAGTAGTAGCGCGCTTTTTCTGAGATCGCTGCTGCTAAATTTCAAATTGGCACACTTTTTTTCCCTGTTAGCAGTAGCACCGCCGCCCAAAGCGCGCTGCTGCTAATTGCTTAGCAGCAGTGCGTTTTAGCTCTCTCGCTACTGCTAACCCGCACCAACCCACCACCTTTTCCCCACCCGTCCCTCCCCTCCCCCTCCTCTCTTCCCTTCCCCTACCTCCCCCACATGCTCCCACTCTCACTCTTCTTCTTCCTCAATACTTCTCCCCCATTACTCTCTCTCTTCTATCCACCTTTCTCTCTCTTCATTACTCCTACCTAACTACACCACCTCCATTAATGCATCTCCTTTCTCTTTTTCCTTTCCCCTCCACTAGTTGAAGTTGTCTCCTCCCAAATTAGGTAGCTAGGTAGATGTAGGATTTAGTTAAGTGACCTATTTGCCCCCTAACTAGATCTATCTTTGTCAAGAAGAGCTTTGTGCACTTTTGATCACCCTACAACATCATCTCCACCGTGTGCTCGATCTCGATGGAGGTAGCGGTGATGAAAATTTCATGCTTTTGCAAAATGGAAATATGTTTATGTGTGTGTGATATGTTTGTGGAAATTGTGTGTGTGGCATGAGTTGACGCCAAATTGTGCTTTTGAGTTGCCTATGTTTTGCCGAAATGTCGATTTATTTCCGTTTCGGCGAATTCCGGGCAAACTCTAGATCCATATATGACCTATTTTTAGGGAAGGTCATGCCAAATTTTTGTATGACTTTGATGCATGCATGCATTTTTATAATCAATTTGTTTATTATTACCGTGCAGAGTTGACGATGGTCAGTGGAACGATGGTGGACAGGTGGTTGCGGTCGGCGGTGCAGGGCATGAAAGAAAATAACCGGACAGAGGTTTTATGTCCGTGTCGAAAATGCAAAGGAATAGTTTGGCTCGACCTCCATGACGATAGTCATGTCGAAGCGCACCTGCTCATGACTGGTTTCATGGATGGCTATACTCGGTGCATAATTGATGATGAGGATGACGATGTTGAGGATGCCGACGGGGCAGGCAATGATGACACGGGGCAAGACGAAGAGATGATCGATAATGGCGGCGGGGAAGAGGCCAGACATGGCGGAGGAGAAGGGGCCGGACATGGCGGAGGAGAAGGGGCCGGACATGGCGGCGGAGAGAACGACATGGACTCCACACAGCAGAGTTCGTCGGTACTAAGTTCAATCGTGCGGGACCCTCATGTTCAAGCATTGCTTCGCAAGGAGATGAGTACTGAGAGAGCTGCTTCTAGAGAGGAGGCTAAGCTGGAGCAACTGGTGGTAGACTCGAACACTCCATTGTATGGTTGTTGCAATCCTGAGGTGACCCGCTTGAGTTTCACGCTCCAACTCCTCAAGACGAAGGCTAAAAACAAATGGACCGACACTAGCCTCGATGAGCATCTCAAGTACCTAAAGGATATTCTTCCCGCGGGTAATCTATGTCCTACTAGTGTTGATGAGGCCAAGAAGATCGTGTGCCCTCTTGGTCTGCCACACGTTAGATACCATGCATGCATCAACGATTGCATAATTTATCGGAAGGAGCACGCGGAAAAAACAAGCTGTCCGGTGTGCATAATTTATCGGAAGGAGCACATATAACAAGAAGGCCGGAAAGAAATGTCCCCAGAAAGTTGTATGGTACTTACCGATCACTCCCCGTCTCCAGAGGTATTTTGTAGATCCCAAGGAAGAAAAGCTAATGCGCTGGCACGCGGAGAGGAAGAAGCCCGATGATGGAGATGATCCAAAGCTGAGACACGTGAAGGATGGAAGCCAGTGGAGAGCGTTGAACAGCTTCTATCGGTATTTTGAATGTGATACAAGGAACATCGTGCTCGTCGCGTGTACCGATGGCATGAATCTGTTTGGCAACCAGAACACCAACCATAGCACATGGCCCGTGTTTGTATGGATGTACAACCTCCCCCCTGGTTGTGCATGAAATCGAAGTACATTCGCATGAGCATTCTTATTCAAGGGCCGAAACAACCAGGAAATAATATTAATTTGTATCTGGGGCTACTTCAAGAGGAGTTAGACACGTTATGGAAAACACCGGCCAAGACATGGGACGCCAGCAAAGGTGAGTATTTCAACATGAGAGCCACGCTGATCACGACAGTGCAGGACTATCTCGGTTACAGATATGTGGCAGGACAGGTGTGCCATGGATATTGCGGATGCACGCGGTGCATGGATGATACAACGTCTCAGCAGCTAACGTCAAGGAAAGATGGCGGGTCTGGGAAAATTGTGTACATGGGGCATCGAAGATGGCTTGAACATGACGACCCATGGAGAAACTGTGGAGATCTATTCAATGGTCACGCTGAGCATCGAGGACCTCCACATAAGCGGAGCGGTGCCGAAATCGATGAGTTGTTGAAAAACTGGAAGGAGTGCCCCGCGCCGGGAAAGACGATGAGAAAGGTGCCGAAGCCGCTGCTAAAGGTATGGAAGACGAGGTCTGTGTTCTGGGACTTGGAGTACTGGAACAAACTCAATACACCTCATTGCCTTGATCAAATGCATATCTGTAAGAATGTCCCTGAGAGCTTGCTCGCAACACAGATGAACATGCCGGATAAGACCAAGGATGGGCCGACGGCAAGAAAAGACTTGCAAGATTTGAATATCAGGGAAGATCTGCACATGCCGCCCCTTAAAAAGTCAGACGAGACAGAGACGGAGACAGAGGCATGGGAGAAGAAGGGCAAGAAAATAAAGAAAGAGGATTATTGCCCCCCTTCTTGCTTCACCTTAAGTCAGGCTAAGATCAATCAATTCTTTAAGTTCCTTACAGGGGTCAAAGTTAGTTTCGGTTACTATGGCAAGATAAGCAGATATCTAGACACGGACAAGAAAAGGTTCAGCGGGATGAAGTCTCATGACTGTCATGTGATGATGACGCAGATACTACCTGTTGCCCTTAGAGGGATAATGGACAAGCATGTCCGTGACACGCTTATTGGTCTCTGCAACTTTTTCGACGTCATCTCTCGAAAGTCGATCAATGTGAAGCAGCTCCAAAGGCTATAGGAAGAGATCATTGTGATACTGAATGAGCTTGAGATGTACTTCCCGCCTGCGTTCTTTGACGTGATGGTGCATCTGTGTCCATATTGTGGATGACATAATAGACCTGGGGCCGTCATTCCTGCACAACATGATGCCGTTTGAGAGGATGAATGGGATCATCAAAGGATTCGTTCGTAACATGTCCCATCCGGATGGAAGCATCGTCCAGGTCTATTTGGCACAAGAGTGCATCTCTTTCTATGAGAATTTTCTATATGGCGCAGACCAGCCGCCTGGTGTTAGTGTTGGTTTGCCCGTTAACAAGCACGATGGGAGGCTCGAAGGAGATGGTCCCTGCAATAGTCACAGGGAACTGCATGTGGCATACTCAGATCGACGCAGCGACTTTGACAGAGCAAACTTGGTAGTGCTACAACACCTAGACGAGGTAGATCCTTTCATGGCACTACACAAAGAAATTATCGCAAAGAAGTATCGTGACTGGGGGGTATGCAGGACGGACGCCGAAGTTACTAGAGAGCATAACTCCACTTTCCTGCATTGGTTCAAAGAGCATATTATTGCTAATCCCCCGGAGGAGGGCTCTAAGGACGGATTGCTCATATACGCCTTAGCACATGGCCCCTCGCCCAACCTCGTAACCTATCAGGCATATGATATCAACGGATACACATTCTACACGGAGGACAAAGATATGGACAGTGATGATCAGAACTCAGGGGTGACGATGGAATGCATGACCAGCAGTGACAACGACGCAACTGAACGATTTTATGGAAGGGTCAAGGAGATCTGGGAGCTTGACTACTCTGGACTGCACAACACGACGATGTTCCGTGTCAGATGGGCTAAGAATGTCGAAAGAGAAAGCCGGATTTTCACTACCATGACTATACCCGACGCCAAGAGCGCTACCGTGAACGCTATCGCAAAAAACGAGCCATGGGTACATGCTAAGAACGTGACACAATGATTCTTCATAACTGACCCGCGCAATCCCAGCCGTGTTGTCGTGAGGAGAGGCAAAAGGAACATCATTGGAATGGATGGAGTCGCCAACGAGGAAGACTATGATCAGTACGGCAACCCAATGAGGGAAGATGACGATGATGATGAAGTATACATCAAAAGAAGAATCAATACTACATTACCTAAGAAAAATTGTACTCCATGGGAAAGGCAAAGTCACAATGAGGGGCTCAATTATTCTTCGACGAACAAGAAGGGAAGGAAGCTGACTCAAAAACGAAAACGTCAGCACTGAGGAAACGTATGTTATCGGTCAAATGATGTAATATATATATCTTCCTATTTTGTATACACACTTAGCCATTATTATGCATGGGTACAATGATGTGTAATATATATGTTCCTATTTTGCATACATATTTAACCGTCAAATGATGCAATATATATCGCCCTCCCTTCGTTCACTGCCCTCGGGAAATAAAAGTGGGATAAAATAAAGGAAAAGAAAAAGGAAAACTGGCAGTAGCGAAGGTAGTAGCAACGCATTTTGCCTAAACCGCTACAGCTACTGAAGTTAGTAGTAGCGAATTTCGTATAAAGCGCTACAACTACTGAAGGTAGTAGCAGCGCGTTTTGTCCAAATGCGCTACTGCTACGTCCACTTAACCCAAAATTCTCACTCGCCCTACTTCATCCTGCCTTTTCCCCCAAATCCCCACTCTCTCTTCCCCCGTCGCACCGCCGCGCCAGACCCGGCCCCGGCGCTCGCCCCGACTCCGGCGTCGGCGCTAGCCCCCGACCCCGGCGCTCGCCCCCAACCCGGCCCTCGCCCCCGACCCCGACCCCGGTGCTCGCCCCCGATCCGGCCCTCGCCCCCGACCCCGGCGCCGGCGCTCGCCCCCGACCCGTCGGCCCTCGCCTCCCTCCTCTCCCCACCCGACCGTCGTCGGGCCTGCCTCCTCGCCCCTGCACCCTCTGTAAACCCACCTCTCTCTGCTAGGGTTCTTCGGTTAATTTACTTAGGTTTTAGTTAGGGCAGTATGTTAATTAGGTTATCTATTTAGTTATGAATTTAGCTAGGTTTCAAAATTAGCTGAATTTATATGAAAATCTGAACTGGACATGTGATATGTGCATATGTCATGTTTTGGACATGTCATGTTTGGAAAACGATCCGAGTGGCCTATGTTACGCTGGAATGTTGATTCATTTCCGTTCCGGTGAATTTCAGGCGCTCGATATGTCCATTTTTTAGCAAAGGTCATGCCGAAATTTCTCATGAATAAAGGCATGATTTGTGCTACATAATTGGCATATCGAGTGCTGGCACATAGATTTCTTTTTATGTCATTTCTCATTTATTCATACTTTTAGAAATAAATGAGGACAGTTAATCATAGGAAACATGTCGAACAACGAAGAAACTGGGCCTTCTGACCAAGATGCAGACGAGATGGATTATGAGGGTGAACAAGAGTACCTCGACTATTTGACTGCTAAGCAAGGTTTGCAGGTCGGCCTCGATGATGGTACTGACACCGACATTGACACGGACGGCGCCGGCACCGATGGCGGCACCGAGACCGGTGGGGAAGGTACCGGCGGGGAAGGTACCGGCACCAATGCCGCTACCGAAAAGAGGAAGCATAAGAAGCTGAGGATACGAAAACCTAACAAACTAGGGATTGGATGACTGGTGATCACAAAGATGGCACCTGGCAAGTTTGAGCTGTTAGAGCCGGAAGAACC
This sequence comes from Triticum aestivum, assembly GCF_018294505.1. Classification (NCBI taxonomy): domain Eukaryota; kingdom Viridiplantae; phylum Streptophyta; class Magnoliopsida; order Poales; family Poaceae; genus Triticum; species Triticum aestivum. Next base: position 184,447,905 of record NC_057807.1, read on the forward strand.
TTGCAAGTGCTATGGGAACCAAGTAGGATGCATCCTACGGGAATGCGCGAGCATCAACGACGATGACTTAAGGAGTAAAGAACATTTGATGCAGTTGCTCCTAACGAAGTTGCACAAGAGATTCAAGTTCCCCGACCGGGATGATAACATAGAACAACCGTGGGATGATCCGAAGATGAAAAAGATTAACAATCACGCCATGGGCATGTTCAGCAATGATTTGGCCTCTTGGAAAGGGAGGGTGAAACGATCTATTGAGGCTGATGAACCCCTGTCCAAGATTCTGGAGGAAAATCTGAGACTTACGGAAGAGGAGTTCGAAAAGTTCAAGGACACTTGCGCTACCGAGGCAGCAAAGGCTAAGGCTGCGAAATTCAAGAGCCTTCAGCAAAGGAACACAAGGAAGCATCGCCTCGGAAGCCGTGGCTACCTCGGTAAAAGGCCCATATGGGATAAGGAGGACGCGGAACATGAAGCCGCGGGTCTCCCAGACCCCTTCGCGAAGTTCATGAACCCCTTGGAGCATGACTTCATCAGGGCCCGCTACAAGTGGGACAAGGAGAAAAAGGTTTTTTACACAGACAAGATCACGAGGAAATTGATTAGACTACTGGAGAAGCAACACCAGCTTGCAGCCGAAAGCCCTACATCTCCGATGAGGCCCAAGTGGGACACCCCTCTCAACCGGGCCTTGAACAAACTTAAGGGACTCCCTTTGGACCAGCGGCCGCAATATGGTCGTGTGCACGGCGCTGGAGACGGCGCCACGTGGAAGGTGTTTTACAACGAGGGCCCGGAGGCCAAGAAGCAGAAAAAGAAGTTTAGTCAGGCGGACATCGACGCGAAGGTGAAGCTTGCGGTCAAGAAAAAAGCAGCCGAGAACGCGAAAAAAGCAGCCGAGGACAAATATGAGTTGCTACAGCAGGTAGTCAATGCAGCTGTAACTGCCTGCAGAAATGATTTTGCTACTAACTTGGTTCCAGTTATCATAAACTGGGCGAAGGAAAATCCAGACAAGACGGTACACGATTTCCCGTTGCCCAGTTTCGTCGGGAGCAACTCCATGAAGAACAACACCATCGCACCATCACTTGCTCACACAACCGGGCCTCCTCTCACAGCCGCTACCGCTCATAGCAGCCCGTCCTCAGTCTCAGGCGCGCTCGGTGGGCCTTCGTCTTTGGCTGAGCTCGACGCCGTCACGGTAATTACATGTCGCACCAACATATATATATATATATATATATATATATATATATATAATATTCCATTTTTGTTGCCTTTCGGTTGTTTTACGCCACAGACATATGTGTTTGTAGGTGACAGAAACCCCATGCACCATACTCTACTTGATCAAAGGCCAGAAGGTGGACGTGGGAAAGGGGATGATAATGGACCCCTCTCAACGCACGTTCCACAACCAGCCGATCCCCACTGGGCACTTCAGGGTTAGCTTGACCAGTGTGAAATCAGGACACGAGGATTTGCCTCCTCCAGTACAGCATGTGGGAGCGGACGACGAGACCCCACCGTGGATTGGAAGCTGCAAGAATTGGGTGCTGCTATGGCCAAAGAATCTTATTCGTCTGGAGCCGGCCGAGAGCACACCAATAACTACCACACATCAACAAGTATGTGCGGAGACCACCACCCCGCCTACGCAATTACCAGCTCCTGTAGTGCCGGGTGAGAGCGGCGGACGACATGATGAAGGGGGTGCAATAGTACTGGCTGATGTAATTTCTCCTGTAGAATAGAGAATGGATGATTAGACGGAGGTCGACCCTATGGATTACCTCAATACAAACGCGTATGACTGTGACATAGATATGATGAGTCAACCATATGACGAATCGGGCTATCAGCTTGCTAATGAGGATATGGATGATATGCCCGGGCAGGGTCGTAGCATGGATTGCAAAAAGTCTCTCTTCATGAAATCCTCACATGACACGCCTGAAGATGCCGCCTCAACACAGGCTCAACTAGCCGCGCGCGACGGTCGTACAGTACTTAGCCCGGGAACACTGGGGCAGGGGTTAAGGAAAGGTCTGGAAGGTGTGCCCAAGAAAAAGGAGAGGAAGAGATCGGGGAAGGTAACTGCCTCCAAACAAGCCAGAGCACATAGCAGCCAGACGATGCATTCTGAAGAGCGTGTACCCGTGAAAGGTGCGTTAATGTTCCATCTCACGGGCGAGCCGATGCTACCGCCGAAACTGCCGGAGGCACTATCAGGGGATCTCAGGAGACTACACGACCATGTGTCGTCGATGAGAAGGGGATGTTCCACCACGACCCTATATCGCGAGCTGACGTCCGAACTCGCATAGGCATGCAACATCTAGACCTCACGCTGTTCAAGAAGCTAGGGTTCATCCTCGATGATATGGAAGGATGGAACTTTTAGTGATTTAGATGCCGATGACGATGATATGTGTCGGTTGAACTTGTATACTTTTTGTAGCGATGAAACTTTGTGATGTCCACGGTCCCTGCCGAACTTGCGTAACGCTACTTTGTTAGTTTGAGTATGATGACCTGCGTACCTCTAGTTAATTAATTTGCGTACTGTATGTTGCATCTAGTTGCTAACCCTTTCTTTTTCGGTGTTGCTCTAGTATATTTTTTTGCATATATATGATTGTACATCCTCTTCATGAACATGCATCTCTAACAGGTACCTAGTTTCTTGATGGCGAGATAGAATTGCTATGTCATGTACAAAGGGAAGGTTCCAGGGTGTACAATGAGTGGCATGAGTGTCAGGCGCAAGTGAATGGGTTCACGGGCGCCAGCCATAGGCTTCAAAAGCAGACAAGAAGGAGAAGCTTGTTACTTGAGGTTCACGCTAGCGCGAGAGAGGACTCGTAACCGCCACCTCATGTACTGCATAGTTCCGCTCTCACTCATAGTGATAGCACTTCTTGCATATACCTTTGTTTAGATGGATGACGTTTTTGTAGTTGCAAGTATTCGAGACTTGCATGTATTGCTATTTTCGAGATGATGCAAGATATCACTTTGTGTTGGATGATGATTATGATGATACTATTTTTATGTACATGCTATGATTACATTAGTGGTCTCGCACACATTTGTATGTGTATCATGATGACATTTCTATGTGCTAAAGATTCTTCTATAAAGCCAGTTCAAATACAAAACAAATATGCCAAAAAAAAAACTACTTAAATTAGCAGTAGAGAGTGTATAAAAGTTAGCAGTAGCGCCGCGATAGCAGTAGCGCGTCCAGGCAAAGCGCGCTAGAGCTACTAGCAGTAGCGAGCTTTCGCTAACAGCGCTGCTGCTACACTTGTGTAGCAGTAGCGCTGGTGAGCACGCGCTACTGCTATGTGTTAGCTGTAGCGCCTTATTAGTAGAGCCTATCCCCGCGCTACTGATACATCTAAAACCCGCGCTGCTGCTAGCCTTTTCCCTAGTACTGTATCATTATGTGATTTATCAGCAATACATCAATTTCGCCAAACATGAGAAGAGGTCTGTTATGCTTCTTGGGGCCTAACAACATATCCTCATCTGTGAACCTCATATTTAGGACTTCAGATTCTTCTACCTCGGTTTGAGATACTTCTACTCTGTAGTCTTCCAGAAACATGAGTGCCGTGACAAGAGCTTTACGCATATCAGATAAAAGACACAAAGCATCATACACAGAAAGCATGGCTAGTATTTTCTTCAAATGTGCGATTACATCATATTTGACTGGCACCCTACAGGAAGGGTCCGTCGAATCAGTCGGAATAGCATCCTTACTTTTTGGTTCCTTTCTAGATGGGTGATGAGGGTCTGCTAATTGACGACCTGATCTAAGATGAACTTGATCAACTTCTAATGGTTCTTCTTCGGGGAAGATAGAGACTCGCCATCATCCTCGAACACACCAATAGTGAGAACGTTGAATTCTTCACTTGGTATTCTCATGCGCTTCGTGGTGTGCTGATATATCTTCGGTGCGAAGCGCAGAGGAGGAGCTTCTTCCATCACTGGGGGTAGTACACGGTGTTTTGACCGCCGCGGCCCCCAATCTTGGGTTGAACCATTGCAGAAGGGAATGTAAGCCTCTCCTTTATGCTGATCTTGCGATTTGGCAAGGCCTGGAATTATCATAGGAGAACATCCATATTTGGAAATTAGTACTACATCATCATAAGTACCTTTTATATTTGAAGACACATAACTCACCGCATCATCTTGGAGCCTGGTGACATTTGTTGAAGCCTTTTTCTTTCCCTTTGTCATGCTTTTGAGGTGATCCGCATCAATAGTCCCCTCATCGATCATTTTCTAGATGATATTCTTCACAACAAAGCAATCTTTGAGTGTATGGCCCAAAATGCGATGGTAGTGACAGAAATTTGGGTCATTAAATTTTGAAGCTTCTTCTGGTCTTTTGTGCCTGGGAAGTTCTATCAGACTCAACTCCTTTAAACCAGTGAAAACGTCATCAACTTCTTCTACAGGGAAAGAATATTCCCTGTTTTGTCGTTCGCTAAGAGTTGGCCTCCTAGCGTCCTGACCATCTCGCTGTCCTTGATTCCCTATAGGTGCTCTTCCAAGCTGAAACTGAGGTTTTACCGTCGTTTTCTCCATGGCTTATGCAGACTTGGGTTTCATCGGCAACTTTTCACGCTTACCACCTTTGTCTGTAGGCTTGTTGAACGTCGTTTTTGTTTGATGAGTGACAAGTTGCATAAAATTTTCTATATCCGTGGATTTTGAAGCTAACTCTTCAAATGTGAGGGGCCTCACTCCTTGTAACTGGATAGCCACTTCCGAGTGGAGATTGTTCATGCACATGCGCACTGCTTCTGGCTCAGTGATTGGCTGTGGGTGGTGAAGACTTAGGTCTCTCCTTCTATTTATGAAGTCAGCGGCCCTTTCATTAAAGCCTTGTTCAGTTTGTGTCAACTCAGTTATGCCCACCGTCCTCTGTGTGCTATAAAACCGCTCGAGGAACAAATTTTGCATTTGCTCCCACGTTTTTATAGAGCTCGGGGGTAGCTTGCTGTACCAAGTAAAAGCAGGCCCGGACAATGTTTGTACAAACTGCCTAAGGAGAAGTGCTACATTGTTGGTTGTATCTTGACAAGCAGCAAGGAAGTGTGCTATATGCTCATGGGGAGATCCACTCCCATTGAACATAGTAAATTACGGCTGCCTGTAATTTGTGGGGAAAGGAACGAGGTCCACTCGGGTGGGTACGACTTAACATACCCTGGCCGCATCGAGTACTAAGTTTGCATCAACTAGGACTTTACCGCCTCAGCGATCATTCTTTGGATTGCCTCAAGGTTAAACCCTACTCCTCCATGTTGGCTGCTAGCACTCGCGCCACCATCCCCTTCATTTCCTTTGTTCTGGTTATTGCTCATCTGAATTCGAAGGGCTGCTAGCTCATCTTCCTTTTACTGAAGTGCTGCTGTAAGGTTGGCTAATTGCTCCTCAACCAAACGAGTTTCATTCGCGGCTATGACTTGTTCGGTATGCTCTGCACCATGGGGGAGTTCTACCTCATTTTAAGAAGGACAAGGGGTACTGTCTGATAGGGGATTATAAGACCCACCATAGCTGGACCCAAGTTCTTCATAATCTGAACCTTTTTGGCTTTGTGTCTTACGACGAGGACCCTCTACAACAGTTTTGCGTGCCTTCTTCCTCTTGAAATGTGTTGATGTGGAGGATGTTTTGCTGGTCTTGTCTAACGCCACCCTGACACCAATTGGCATTGCTTGGAACACCTCAAATGATTTATTCTTGGTCTCCTTACGAGAGGGCCATGGAGACAAGCTCGTGGCCACCTCATTTGATGGATTTAATAGCCACTTGTTCACTTTAGCCCGACTATCCTCATTAGATGGAGCGTGTTCTGCCCCTTGGACTCTGCTTGACCCAGACCTTGCTCGTACTGCCCTTTCTCTTTCTTTGTACGCCGCCCTTCTTGAACGGACATGAGTAGCTTGGTTCACATACTCTTGAACCACCCTCATCATTTTGTGAACCAAGGAATCAAGATGCAGCAGTATGTGAATGAAAAGTATATTGCTGAATGAATTCCTGGTACTCACGCCGTTGGGCCAGGGCCTCCGCCAGTCGCATGATGGCACCACCCTCATCATTTTGTGATGTGGATGCACCGGGAAGCTGTGACCTTATTGCTTGACATATGCATTTAACAACATATGAGTCATCTAGATTCCGAACTTGGATCTTTGGACGAGTGTTTTTCCATCTCCCCTTGACGGACTTGCTCACATGAGAACGGTGTCGCTCGCCGCCTCTTGATCTACGGTAGCTGGAAGATCAATCCAAGATCGACGGACATTTCTCTATCACCGTTGATGTCACACTAGATCAAACGAACCTTCAAAGGACTCTCGTAAGATGGGTGCTTCTTCAAACAGAGGAACTGATGGTGCAGATGCTGGATTTATGTGGCCTGTTTTGAGGTCACCAGATGTAAGGCACATTCCCTTCCATTCCACAGAGTGTTTTTGCATTATTCCCAAGTGTTCCTCACTAGGTTTATGGGCCAGTGAGGGGACAAACTCAGGAGCATCAGCTCCAAGTATATTCCGAGTGTTGGTGGGCCTTCCCGTTGAAGATGACGCTGACGCCAATATGACCGCAATGCCGCCTCTTTTCTCAGGTAGCTTGGAGTTGAGTGTCTCTACCATCTTCTGTTTTCCCTTGTAAACAAGTGGCAGAAACTCAGATTTCTCAAACACCACTTTCTTTCCCTTGTCCTTGGATTGCTGGCGGTCGGATGGTTCTGCTTCAACTATCTTTCCTTTCATTACTGACACTGGAGCATGAGTAACCCTTCCTGCAGAACTTTGAGCAACCCTCTTTCTAGCAGCCCTCATTTTCCTCTTTGCAGATTTTGACAAAACAAGTGTGAACCCCTCCATTGGTGGAGAAGTGACTTCTTCTTGATCTGGTACAACTGGAGATGCAACAGTAGTCTTCCAACTTTCACTTAGTAAGGTCACGATAGGACCAATTGGCACATTAAGCCAAAGGTCACCGAAGCGGAGGGTCACAAACTGCTGCACTTGGCCCTCCATACCTTCAAAATAAAGAAAACCATGTATTAGTTTTCTTTGATCTTTTTTTGTATATGGGGACATAATGTTTAATGATTTATGTACTATGGGAATTCATATGTTGCAATCCTATGTTGGAATTCAAAGATGAGGGGAGAACTAGGTCCCACCGGGCGTGCCAGAATCTGATGACGGGAAAATGGCGGGCGTGAAACACGCGTCCACGTCATTGATACAGAGTAAAATTTAAATGCATAAAATAAGGGTAGAATCAAACATTGCAGGTACTTTATTTCCAGAACTCTTACATTTACATAAAAACCCTGTTAATTACATCTCTGAAAAGAAAACCCTTGATTAAGAATTCCAACTATCCTATTACACAGAATTGCAACACATGACCACTACAAAATGATAAAGAAAAAATCGCTCCTCCTCGTTGTCGTTGACGCCGGTGTGCTCGGGGGAGCATCCTCGATCTTCTTCAAGTTATCATGTGTCTTGTTCATTTATATTTTTACCCTTGTACTAGTATGAGTAGTACATAGAGTATGAGTGCAATGTATGCTTTTTGCAGATACCTAATTTGTGTAGTCAACTTAACCAACATATGCTAGTATGACCATGCGACTATCTTAATCAACTTTCAGATCATTTCATTTTAAGGAGTGATGAGTCGACTAGCAGAAGTATCCACTTAATACATGCATGCTACATCTTTTATTGATGGATATATAACCATGCATGCGATAATGGTATATGATTTAATCCATGTTAGCCTCTGCGCATGCATGGAAATTTAAGAAAAGGGGGGTTCTAATATTAGAACCCTCCCATATGTTATCTTGTTGGATTTTGTTTGGAATGTCTTGATGATGGCATCTGCTAAGCAAATAAGTCTCTTTTGATTGGGACTAAAGCGAGCTAGATGCAATATCTATCATTTTATTATGGGTCACATGCATATACCCTAACTATTGGTGGACAGTATACGCGTGTGGCATAGAGTCTATACGCTCTAGATTTCATATTTTTAGATATGTAGGATTATATTTTTTTACTTAACCTACACGCATTCATTTTATTTTATGGGCATATTTTATTTTAGTGCAAAATGAGACAACTAACATTTTTATATCACATGTTTACACGTTAGATTTCACTTAGCATATTCTATATGCATTAGAGTATGTTCATTTCATAATCTATATGACAGATGTATGTGATGTTTATGCCTCCCTATTTGTATTACTACTAACGTGGCATAGCATGTATGTCCGCAGTGTAACCAACAAGAGGCCTCAAATATGATTTGGCAAGCACCCGATTTATGCAATTTCATGCACTAAGTATGGAGGTCCATGCACAATTTACATGACCTTGTTTTGTGCAACTCAAACAAATGATGAGTGCATTTTTTGTAAGCACACACTTATTCTATGATTTTATGTAGCTGGTTATATGGGGTTTGTGTATGTTCCATATTTTTTTCCCCGAACTTTACCTTTGTGTCGCTCTCATTTATGATGGAATGGAAAATATGTCCTCCTTAGTTTGGGTTGCCATGATCAACCAAGGAGTGAAATTTATCCTCTTTGACATAATCGCACTTTGGCTCGTATCATGATGATCAACCAAAGGCAAAGATGACAAGATGGAATTATATGTTGTATGCTCCTTGATTTGTATCATGATGATCCGCCAAGGAGTATTTTCTTTTCTGCTCTTAAACATATTCGCGCCTTGACTTGTATCATGATGATCAGCCAAGGCGAAATGTCAAGATGGGGCTATATGGAGAATGCTCCTTGGTTTGTATCACAATGATCAACCAAGGACAAATTTTCTTCTCTTAAATATAAGCGCTCTTTGACTCGTATCACGATGATCAACCAACGAGTATTTTGTTGCTTTTAAACATATTCGCACCTTGACTTGTATCATGATGATCAGCCAAGGCGAAATGTCAAGGTGAAAATATGTGAAATATTCTCCTTGGTTCGTATCGCAATGATCAACCAAGGGAAAATTTCCTCTCCTAAACATAACTGTTCTTTGGCTCGTATCATGATGATCAGCCAAGGCAACATGTCAAGATGAGGACACATGAGGCATACTTCTTGGTTTGTATCACAATGATCAACTAAGAAGAAAGATGAATATGATGAGAGATATGGGGAGGAGCAAGAAGATTAGAGGAGGATCATGATTCCCACCTTGTCTACCTTCCTCACGTTCCTCCTGGACGGCAGCCTTGCAGCAGCAGCAGCGTATATGTGGATGAGAGTAACAGTGGCAGCACAACAGCAGTAGTGGTGAAAAGAGCGTAGCAGTGTGCGGCCAGATAGAATCAAAAATTGGGGTCCTCAATGGGTCACAAAAAAATTGGGGTCCTCAAGAGAAGCCCGTATGGTGGTATTTATAGGTGGGAGCAGCACATGGATCCACTTGGACACGCTCCCACGTTCTGGAGGTCATGGGATCGTGGGAGTGGGCTGCGTTTTCTTTCCTTTTGTTTATTTCTTTAATCCTAGTTGACTCAACCATGGGAACGTGGGAGTCCTTGCATGCTTCTTTTTTTATTTCCTTTCTTTAATTAATTGCTCTTTGACCAAGCTTTGAACCGGCCGCTGGCCTAATTAGCCCATGTAGTTTTTATCAATGTGTGGGCTTGGACGCTAGCCCATCAGTTTGCTTGTGGTGATTAGCTGATCCATGCAACCTTGTAAATTAGTCTCACCCACTATGCATGCATGTACGTACACATTTGTATAAATGAGCTGATCATGACTAATTGAAACGGTTTTCCTTTTTTTGGAAAATTTATTCCAATTTCTTTGCCGTACCATAAAAAAAGAGATATGCAAATATTCTTTTATGGACAATTATATGATGGCCTGGCATTTTCTTCTTATTTCCTTAAACATATATATCAACGCATGTTTTATTTTATCCATCGCGTTGATATTTCACATGATCGATGGAATAGGCCTCGCATTGGCCTTACGGTCGATATTCCGGAAACATTATGATTTTATGTAGATATTTGACACCCGCCATAGGTAGCGTGCACGGATGAAGCTTATGTGTGATTTTAAATGGGACAAATATTTCATGAAGATTTTTATTCACTATGCAAAATTTCCAGATATTGAATATATTCTGACTTCATCATTTCCTTTTTGCGCATGAGACTTTATCATATTTTGATAATAGATATCACTCTGTATTTTATTTTGGCGAAATCCCGTGTCAACAAGTGGCCTCCGCTGCGCGATGGAGTAGGCCATGCGCCATCCATCGTTCTGAGCAACACGGGGAAAGTCTAACGTTGACTCCTGTAGTGGACGTCGTCGACAGACCCTGGCACCAACGGCGGCGGCAGGACTTTGATTGATGGATTGACCACTTCTTCGACATGCATGAACACTCGATATAGGTACATCCCTAACATGGTCTGCGGCGGCCTTGGTAGCGATGAATAGTACAACTCCGGTTCCTGCACCGGTATCTCAACACCAATCACCTTCGGTATGGTGGACGGATTCTTCATCCATGCCATAATCGTCAGATCCCAACTGTCTGGAGGAACAAACATACTCACGAGCTCACCTCCAAGGTCGTTGATAAGCTCATTCATGGACTCGTTGTTCCAAGCACGTCGAGGCATGACGTGGAAGGTAAGCTTTCTTAAAAACTCAATCTCAGAGGGCACCAATCCCCATCCTGGGTGCCACCAATCAAAGCTCACTAGCGCGCCATCGCAGAACAAACACCGGGAAGATTCAAACACACGGCTGCAGTCGAAAGTTGTCTAGAACCTGACGAAGAAATCAGCCGGGGGAGGATAGACTTTGATGAGCAAGTCACTTATTTGGATGCCGTGCGCAATGCCAAGAGCTTTAACAAGGTCGTCCGGCGAGACGGGAGGTCGGTCGCCGTTGATGGTTACCATCAGCACTTTGCCGGCAAACTGTTCGTCAAGCGCCGCCATGCCACTATTGGGCGACAGCACACAGCGACCGAAGGTAGGACGGACCTCAGGATCTCTGGCTCGAAGATCCGTGTTAACCGGCGACATGATAGTGCGCTCGAATACAGGGAGTACAGGAGGGGGATTTGGGGGAACTGGAGTAGGAATCGAGATTCCAGAGGTGGGGGAGGGGCGGGAGATTCAGGATGAAAAGGTAGCATAAATTTCGAACACGCACCAATATGCTCTCGGCGCGCAAGCGCACGAAAACACCGGTGGCGCCCACATGTTGGCCTAAGAGTCCTTATTCTTTCTTTTTTGGAGAGTCGGGCCTTTTTTTAGGATCTTTTGAGAGCCCGGCCTAAGAGTCATAATTGACCTGTTTGGCATTGCGTTACTACTCAGCCCATATTCAACGACACCTCACTGGCCCAAACAAGTGTACATCATCGAAAAGACACTGAGCTCAAATTATATAACTTCAAAAAAGGAGATATACTCTGCACACTGGAGAATGGTGCCCTCATTTAGCCCACCAGTAGTTCAAGACAATAAACAGTTTGAAACAATGATATATAAAACATTCAAACACTGACTAGTGACTACTATTGACATAAACAACAAGACATGATAGTTCATAAGAAGTCTTGCTACACCACCAAAACGCACCCATCTGCAGCGCTCGGACTCTCATGATCCAGACGAGAATAACATTCTAAACAGAGGAAACTATTACATAGTAAGAGTGACATAGACGAGGATGACCAAATGACAAGGAATATGCATAACAAAAGAAAGAACTACCCATCCAGAACCACCAGCAAAGACGACATAGTCATTCGAAGAGATGATCCAACACCATCATAATTTGTAGCCCCGCTTCAGTGACCAGTAATCCGGACACATCAGTACTCCACCCATTCGACGCAACATCCCAATTACCTCTCAACTTGAAGGCTTGAACCACATCACTGCCTGTCGTAATTGAGACATCCAAGGATCAAAGTTAATCCGGATGCATTTGTCATTCTCACCTTCTTTTGGCTACAGGCTGTATTGTTGACAATTATGGGAGTTTTCTCCCGAACTCCTAGGGCTCGTAGTGTAGACACAATTTTCCATAGCAAACAGAGGCTCTCTGCCATCAAGGTCCTTGCCAACGGTGATCTCCTGGTTAATCGGATAATTGAGTCCGAGAAACAGAGAGTGTGAACCAAGGCTGTTTAGCCACCTCAAACTAAAAAATCCTAAAGGCCCCAACAAGCCGGTATCCTGCTCATAGACGTAACAGCCACTGTCCGGATACTCACGTATTTCACGGTGCTTGTATACAGTGGGTTTTTTGCAATATAGCTTTTACGGCTCATGTGTCCTAATGATCATCAGTCTTTTGACGTCGTCTGATCGAGCAAGGAACCAGTTGTGCTTCCCTGTTTTTGGCAAAGGTGGTGTGATTACAAAAGGCAGGAACTGTAGGGACACTGCATCATATCAAAAAGGACAGGCATTGTTAATGTAAGATCAGCATTGTTCAGAGTATGAGTAGGATAATGCAAGAAACAACATTGATGTGTCCCTGTTGGAGCTGGGAGGAAAATACAGGGAAATGTATATTGGGTTCGAAAATATAGAAGTGCCATGCATGGTTATACTCATGTTATCTCGCAATCGATTCTTCACAGGAAACTACCATGTCATGCATGTTATGTAATCATGTTCTGTTCTCACAAACAAATTCTTCAAGGTAACTAACATACCATGCATTGTTATATACTCGTGTTCTGTGGGCAAATTTTTTGTGAGGATATTATTCTAGCCATTGATTGTTGAAGGGCGAATATAGGTATGTACACAAGGTAAGCATTACAGGATTTCACTACTTCCAAATATAGAGTTCTCCATATGCAGATTTACTTTCCTAATGTATGGTTAGATGAAACCAACAGTGTGGTGCATGTTTCTACATCATGAAAATGAGGAAACTAACATGGCCTTTTATACACACTCATATTTAGTAGTAGTATATAGATTACTATAAAATAAGGAGAATATCCATATATTCCTAACCGTTTGATTATTCAGGGCTACAAATTGACTGTAATGACATGATCACAATCGCATGAATTAACTCATTCCAAATATAGTTGATTTATGGCGTCTCTAATACATTGCCATAGTTCTACTAAAATTCTGCTCAAACAGGGATATGTCAATCATCACAAAAAGCTCAAACAGTGTCATGGCGTCATCATTAACATGAGACGGAAACAACTTACACGCGTCGTCCCAGCAATACGTGGTGCCATCTGCTTTGTCGATCGCGTAGATGATGCCATTGTGTTCAATAGCATCACAGAAGTGTGTATCAACTTTGATGATGATCCACTGCAAGCAGAGTTGTCTCCAGATAAAGAAGGAACCGACGTAAAGATAGGCGAGTCCGCGGTCGAACAAGGCAATTAGCTTGAAGTCTGCGTAATTCACATGTCGTGTGGGCACTTGGCAGATTACAATCTTCTGCAAAACAAGGTCCGTCCAACTAACGTGGTAATCTAGATGACTTGGACCGCGATGGTAAAACTCTATATAATCCAACGGAGGAAGGATAATCTCATGGGAGGTCTGGAAGTTCACAAGCACCAACTTTTTACCGTCTTCTCTGAAGGCAGCCATCTAGTGGGAGTTCATGCCGACCCAGTACATACCTGCCAAGAAGTTTCGGGCGATGCTGATCGGATCGAAGTCGAGGGAAATGATGTACGGCGACCCACTACATACCTGCAAAGAAGTTTTGGCTAATGGAGATCGGATTGAAGTCGAGGGGCATCATGTACGCCTCCGTATCAGGGTGAGCCAATCTCGCAGGACCAGATAGCAGCAAGCATGGTGTCTTGAAAAGCTTAGGCCTCGCTTCGACGATGGCCGTGTGCATGTCCCTCGAGCATGTTGCCAGCCGCAGGGCGCTCAACATATCCATACACGAACAACAGAGGTCGAGGATGTCACTGGGGAGATTGCTCCAATCGCGACTCATATGGATGCTACGCGGTTCGCGTTCGGCCATGGTGGAGTTTGGAAGGTGGGGTTTTTTGGGGACTTGATTTATGCGGGAGAAGGCTGTCGGTGCTGGAGTGGCTAGCGAGGGAATAGTGGTACTGGGGGAGGCGAGCGAGGCGACGGTACACCGGGGCACAGTGAGATGGATACGAAGATGGAGATGGAGATGGAGATGGAGATGGAGATGGAGTGGTGCTATGGGAGGGGAGATGGAGACGAGTGAGGCATGCTAATGTGCTGTACAACGGCGGTGACAGACTGCACAGTGCACAGGGTGAGGCTGCCTTTGGTAACCCGAACACGCCGCCTGGACTAGTGTCAGGCGCAGGGTGTTGTCACTTCACTATGAGGACCAGATGAATAGTATTTTGACCATCAAGTGTACCATAGTTGTACTACTACTACTACTAGTAGGAACATGAGTACTCCAGTACTGTATAGCGGAAATAGGTCTCCCGTGCTAGCATGCCTGTTCAGTTCATCCTCCAGGTATCATCCATATTGCGAGAAGAACCAAATTCTCGTGCATGCGGAAGCGCGAAGATGGGCCTTTGATGAGGATAACCATGCACTCTCTCTGTCTAGGTGAGGGCAACCTAGTTAGCTGTAGATTGGATGAGAAAGATCACCGGGACGAGCAAAACTTCCAACAACGACACTGTTACAAATGGAAGCAAAATCAGCAATTAATACATAGTGATAAGGATGCCTTTTCAGCTCTCCAAGCAGACCTAATCAATGCCCTGCCGCGATGCATGCAGTGATCGTTCTGGTGCATCAAGGACGGCATGCAGATCGTTCCACACTTGATAAGAGGAAAATGGAAAGGTAGAACGCGGCAGCGGAGGAAGAGAACACTGGCTAACGAGGCTGGGAGGGGATTGAGTAGGAAGTTAATGCTCCACGCTATCACATCCCTAGTCTGGTATGACCTAGACTAGCTAGTCATTTGTGCATCATGTTTATATTCTATTTAAATTTGAAATGAGGATTGGTGGAACCCTCAGAATCATCTCTGAAAATGACCCAAATAAAAATTTCTCCAAAAGGGTCCAAGAAAATGCTCATGTTGCTCTCTGAAAATATTGGACAGAGATAAACATCAAACCAATATTTTTAAGAGCTCATAAGTATTTATTTTGGGCATTTGGAATTAATGCATAAATATTTGCATTGGAAATATATTAGTTATATATATTAATATATGTCCAAAAATTATGCCACCTGTTGGGGAGCTCTGGAATAATATAGTTAGCTCCTGCAAAAATTCCATAAGGTAATAAAATGATTTAATATTTTAATTAAATCAAAACAAATGTCAGAAAAAAATAGAAAACAGAAATAAAAGAGGAGAAACTTACCTGCGGCCCAGCTCCTCTGCGGCCTGGCCGGCCCAGCAGCCAGCGCCGGCCCAGCCCACTGGCCCTCCTCTGTCGTCTTCGTCCTCGACAGAGGGATGGGAGCGTGCCCGGCGCGCGCGCGCCACCGCGCCACACCACCAGCCTCCCTGCCTGCCTGGCGCCCTCCTCGTCGCC